>NW_024740378.1:345000-357500 GCF_018991925.1 Homarus americanus | reverse complement strand
CTGAATTCTCTCCCCGTATGTAGGTGGATGGGTGATGGAGGTGTTGTTGGATGATTGATGCACTGTGTGGGTGGGTGATGGAGGTGGGTGATACAAGAGGAGTGTTGGGGTGGAGTAGAATAGGTGGTTGAAAGGCGAGTTGTACAGTGATGGGAGTAGGACGGTGGTGAGGTTGGCAGGAGGGAGGAGTGATGGCACTGGCACCCACAGTGACGCCAGAGCCCGTTGAGTGCCAGTCTCTGTCTGGGCTCTCTCCTTCCACCCTTCCCTCCTCCCCCTGACCTCCCTACTATCACTCTAATCCCCCTACCCTCCCTTAATCTCCTCTTTCTCCCCTCTCCCTACTACCCTTGTCAGTGCCACTGTTACTGGGCACTTTTACCCCTCACGGTCATGTACTTTACAGGTCGATCTTGTTCCTTTGTTTACTTATGTGCCAATTGTTAGTTTTTGTTGTTGATATTTTGAGATCCTTAAGTTTAGTACATTTTATAATTGTATTTTAATGTAAGTTGTATTGTGATAAACTTTTAACAGGCTGTAAAAGGATAGTGTTTACTTTCCTTCAGTTAATATGAATTATTAAAATTATTACCATAAGCCAAATAACTCTACATCCTGAGGTTTGCTTTTGAGTCCTTACAACTGAACTACTGTATGGGATTCAATTAAATGACATGAACCATTACCTGTGATTCACTGAACACGATACACAAAATAGGAGTCACCAGGTATGATGCAGTAGACACGATTCATTCATGTTTGTTTGGCTGGGACTTGTTTCCCCCGCGGCAAATTGCTTCAGTGTTTGTACAATATTTCGTGCAGCGTGTGGCGGAGATAGCATCCTCCACACGCCCAGCTGAAACATGGCTCGCCCCCTGTCGCGTCTAAATCAGAATCAGAAAAGCTTATTCAACAAGTACGAGTGAACTGGTAACAAGCACTCCGCGAGGGTAGTAGGAGTCAGTGTCTGTCTCTGTCTGTCTGTCTGTCTCAGTTGGTAAGGAACATACATACATACATACATACATACATACTCCGTCAGGGATGAGTCATATATAGAGCTTCTGACACGGCTATATTTAGTAAGGTATTGTTGAGTTGATTTGGATGGTTATCAGAAAAAAATTATCGGTCAGTGAGTGAGTGAGTTAGTTAGTTATCGTGTGGATTTGTGATGCTCTTGGTGTACCTATAACTATTTTAAAAGTAATGGGTTAGGTACATATGGTGCAGGTGTAGGTATTTGGAGACATTGAAACAGACTGTCATACACACGTGACACATAATAACACTGTCATATACACGTGACAAATAGGCCACTAAGACTGTCATCTACACGTGACACATAGGCTCCTAAGGCTGTCATATACACGTGACAAATAGGCCACTAAGACTGTCATATACACGTGACACATAGGCTACTAACACTGTCATCTACACATACTTACGATAATAAAAGAGTTAATTGAGCTCATCGTAGGCACCAGGACCCGTATTTTCAGAGGTACTTAAGGCTAATTTTTCTCGTAAGTGAAGATGGGAGGACAAAATGGCGTCAAAATGGCATTGATACTGTAATATACTGATATATGTGTAGTTGCTCCTAATTATGTGGGAAATGATATGAATGAAGCCTTGATAATCGACTGTATGTATGGTTCGATGGTTCGCTGGTTCGGGTTCTCAAGGGTTCACGGGTTTGTATCTTAGTAAAATTATGACAAACGAATCCCCATCTGTAGTCACGGTCGAGTCTGAGTACAATTTCGACGCCATTTTTAACCGCTATATTTATATCTCAACGTGAGGTATCCATTGTTTTTTGGGGTTTTTGTTTTTTGTTTTAGAGTTACGAGGAAATTTGTGGACGGGTGAAGGAACTGAGGGTGTGTGAGAGAGATGGGTTCATAAAGAAGTGTCACGTAGTGGTCTCTCTCTCTCTCTCTCTCTCTCTCTCTCTCTCTCTCTCTCTCTCTCTCTCTCTCTCTCTCTCTCTCTCTCTGTACAACACTTTCTTTAACATGGTTGGTGTAGAGTGACGTCAGGGTGTGCAAAGTGTTACGTCAGAATGTGGTGACGTCAGAATATAGTGACGTCATAGTGAAGAGTGACGTCAGAATGTATAATAGTCACCTACGTGGGATTCTCTCTTACCTAGCGAGTATTTTAATCTCAATAATTATTCACACACTTCATGAAAAAAGGGAATTCTTAAAGATATCTTAAACCCAATCAATTAACACGGTCACAGGTGAGAGTTTCGGACGACATTGTTACCTGTGTTAACTGTATGTATTTAATGAGTTAATTATAGACAGTAATTAGGCGACTAAACGGGTAAACAGGATTCAGTTAAGTCAGCTGTGAGACTTAAGAACACACACACACACACACACACACACACACACACACACACACACACACGCACACACACGCACACACACACACGGATTTAAAAGAGTAAATGTGACTTCGAGGCGACCGTGTGAAAGGTTGTCGAGGTGAAATGTGTCGGTTGTGGCAATTAGTGGTGTTGGGTGACAAACAGGCTGGTGGGTGTTGGAGGGTGGTGTGCTGGTGGGTGGAGGAGGTTAGTGGATAATGGGTGGAGGAAGAGGGTGGTGTGTTGGGGAAGGAAGATGATGATGGAGGAGGTGAGTGTCCCCTTCTTCTTCCTTTCCTTCCTTCCTTCCTTCCTTCCTTCCTTCCTTCCTTCCTTCCTTCCTTCCATCCCTTATTCACCCATATTGTCCTCCCCCCATACTTTCCTCCTCCTTAGATGGCTCACCCTCCTTTCCCTCCCTCCCTCCCTCCCTCCCCCACCCCTCCTCTCCCCCACCTTCCCCTATAAACCCTAGAGCTGGCTGGACGGTGGAAGTTCCACTTATGGTTATGTTTGAGCTGGTGTGTTTATCTCTGTAAATAAACACACCCATACACCCTATCAACACACCTCAGCTTTTGTGGCTCTCACGCTTAAGGTGCCGTGTGTGTGTGGGGTGGGGTGATATGTGGGGGTGGGGGTGATATGTGGGGTGATGTGGGGGATTTAAAGTAGATAAGTAAGGGGGTGGTGGATGGGGGTGTGTGTGGATTTATATGTGTGTGGATAGATCAGTAGGTAGTTGGGTTTGTTTTGAGGTGGATGTGGTCAGGGTATATTTTTGTATGTGGGTGTTGATGAATGTGTGTGTGTGTGTGTGTGTGGTGGAACAGTTGGAACAGTCATGTGTGTGGAAAGGTTGAAATTCTATCATGTGGAACAGTTTGGTGCGCCTGGCTTGTTTGTTTACATTTGTGGGGTACGGATGGAACCAGAAGAGGTGGCAGTACGTCAGGGGGGGGAGAGGGAGAGGAGGAAAGGAAGGGAGAGGGAGGGAGAAAAGAGAAGAGAGGGAGGGAGAAATTGATAGTTGAGGGAGGAGATGGGAGGGAGCTGTGGGATGGTGAGGAGAGAGAGAGAGAGAGAGAGCAGATTCACACACTCTCTCTCGTGTGTGTGTGTGTGTCAGGGCGGAACATAATTATCTAAACCCGGTACGCTGCTCCTCAACTGAAAATGAAAATCTATTGACCCTTTGTCGAAAAATGTACACAATGAGAGTACCGAACAGTACCGGGGAAAAATATTAAAATTAAACGCCATTAAAATAATAAAAATAAAAACCTCATTCATCAAGTGTGATTCATAAGGGCAGATGGGAATGTTTTTTTGTTTTTTTTAATGTTTTTTTTATTTCCTGCTTAAAAAAAATAATGGTGGGTTTTGTTGCTTGAAAATTAATTAATCTTGTTAGTTGAAATGATAAATTGGTAATATTAGTAATTATTGACAGAACTTGTGGGGTTTTGTTTGGTTATATAATAGGTATTGGGTTTTGATAATTGAAAAGGTATTTAATGTATTTTGTTAATTAAGAAGAAGAATAGGTATTGCTTTAATTTATAATGGATCGTGTTGTATAGATCATAGTTGTTGTCTTTATGTGGGGAATATTTCGAATTTCTGGCTAATAATAATAATAATAACAAAAATAAACTTTAGTAATAATGCCTTAGAAATATCATGTTTTTTTTTTTCACTTTTATCAAGACCGCCAAAGCCGACAGGACAGAACAGCTTTCAATACAACTTTTAATATTTCGACAACAAACAAATTCGTGTTGTTTTTTGTGTTAGTAAAATATATTAACTGTCGGTGACGTATTTCGTAAAAAAAAAAAAAAATTACGGCGGGTCCTAAACTTTTACGAATTAACGTATTTCATTTAGTACGTAGTAAATTATATTCGGTTGACGTGTATGGTCGTGTTTTGTGCTGTCTGTCTGTCTGTCTGTCTGTCTGTCTGTCTGTCTGTGTCCGCCTGTCTGTCTAGTCGGTCTCTGTTTGTCCACCTGTCTGTATGTCTTTGTCTGTCTGCCTGTCTTTATTTGTTTCTCCGTCTGTCCGTATGTCTTTCTGTTTGTCTCTATCAGTCTGTCCGTATGTCTTTCTGTTTGTCTCTATCAGTCTGTCTGTTTGTCTTCCTGTCTGTGTGTCTCTCTGCCTGTCTTTATTTCTTTCTTTGTCATTCTGTTTTTTTTAGTTTGTCTTTTTTTAGTTTGTCTGCCTATCTTCCTGTTTGTCTATCTGTCTGTCTCTCTTTTATGTCTGTCAATCTGTCTGTCTATTGGTGGTTGTAATCAGGACGCGTCTTGAGGGACTTCACCTATCCCCCTGAAAATCCTCCCACGGCTTCGGCTAATCAACCTTTGGAGCGAGTTTGAAGATGAGTGTCCTTGAATCCCGTGGGCAGGCCGTGTGTCCCTTTGTTGAGAGCCTTTATGTGGACAGTGATGGGGGGGACACTACTGTTTACTCCCGTTAAAACTGAAGAGGGACACTGCTATATGTGGTGATACAGTGCTACGTGTACCTTATGTGACACTTCAGATAGTGTGGTGTGTCCTGAGCTCACACCACAAAGGTTTTTTTTTTCCCCCTCCCTACATGGCTTTGCACTCTTGGTTCAGTGTGGATCGGAGTCAAGGGCACCGTTGTCTCTCATCATTCATTGTCATTCATTGTCTCTCATCATTCACTGTCATTCATTGTCTATCATCATTCACTGTCATTCATTGTCTCTCATTTACTGTCATTCATTGTCTCATCATTTACTGTCATTCATTGTCTCTCGTCATTCACTGTCATTCATTCTCTCATCATTTACTGTCATTCATTGCCTCTCATAATTCACTGTCATTCATTTACTGTCATTCATTGTCTCTCATCATTTACTGTCATTCATTGTCTCTCATTTACTGTCATTCATTGTCTCTCATTTACTGTCATTCATTGTCTCATCATTTACTGTCATTCATTGTCTCTCGTCATTCACTGTCATTCATTCTCTCATCATTTACTGTCATTCATTGCCTCTCATAATTCACTGTCATTCATTTACTGTCATTCATTGTCTCTCATCATTTACTGTCATTCATTGTCTCTCATTTACTGTCATTCATTGTCTCTCATTTACTGTCATTCATTGTCGCTTCACTGATGTAACCTAAATAAACAAACAAAACAAGAATAATTTACTAAACAAATACACACTGGTAGAACATAGAGGTTATCATTACTACCTACGAACAAAAATAACTATTAAATCCACCTGTCATGAATAACTCCCCATGTGGTCCTCCTGAGTAATGAATAACTCCCCATATAATCCACCTGTCATGATTAACTCCCCATATAATCCACCTGTCATAAATAACTCCCCATGTGGTCCACCTGTCATGAGTAACTCCCCATGTAATCCACCTGTCATGAATAACTTCCCATGTAATCCACCTGTCATGAATAACTCCCCATGTAATCTACCTGAGTAATGAACAACTCCCCATGTTATCCACCTGAGGAATGAATAACTCCCCATTAATCCACCTGGGTAATGAATAACTCCCCATGTTATCCACTACGGGAATGAACGACGTCACTTCCCTGTTATTCATCCCCTTATGTCTTTCTGCCTCACTTGATATATGAACCAATTTCTCCTCCACTTTGTTATGACCGTAATGAAATGTATTATCTGGGAGAATACACAGACGAGTTTTTTCCACCCTTATTTTTTTTTACTTTGAGGAGAAGGGGGAAGGGGGAGGAAAAGGGGGAAGGGAAGGAGGAGGAAGCAGGAGGGGGAAGGGGAAAGAACGAGGAAGAATTACCGTAATGATTTTCTCCGTACCTGTGATATATTCGTGGCTATTACACCGCGAGTGACTTCAGACAATAACACAACGATTGTTTTTTTAAAGTCTGAAAGTCTGTTTCCGTGTGTGTGTGTGTGTGTGTGTGTGTGTGTGTGTTGATCACGTTAGTCTGGCAGGATTATCTGGGTATTCGTTTTTGTGTCCTTGGTGCAGGAGTCTGGATGTTGACGGCTGTGTAAGACAGACAGACAGAGACAGATTGACTTGAGAGTGATACCCGGAGGCTGACTGATGATCCATATATTAGATAGTTCACTCACTCACTCACTCACTCACTCACTCAAGCCCACAGTACACATAACATCGTCACTCATATCGGCTTTACATTTTCTCGGAACTTGTAGTCTGTGATGGTCTCTTATGCCACACACACACACACACACACACACACACACACACACACACACACACACCCCCACACACGTCCATAGCCACACACACACACACATGTAGACAGGTGGCGTCAGCTGGTGGAAGCTGTCTGTACCAGCAGCAGTTCAGTGTTTAATATATTAATCTTACGCTACGGTTGCAGGGATCCGGCAGGCTTTAATTGCAAGCTGCACGGGCGCTCTTGTTGTTGTTGCGGGAAATATTAAATTTACCTTCATATTTTCCTTGGAGTGTGTTGGGATACTCTTTTAGGTGTAGTTTTGGGGTGTAATATTGGTATTTTTTTGGTACTTTTTAGGTGTAATATTGGTATTTTTTGGTACTTTTTAGGTGTAATATTGGTACTTTTGTGTACTTTTTAGGTGTAATATTGGTATTTTTTGGTACTTTTTAGGTGTAATATTGGTACTTTTGTGTACTTTTTAGGTGTAATATTAGTACATTTATGTACTTATGTGGGTGTAATGATAATTTTGTGTACTCTTGTGAGTATAGTGACTTCAAAAGAGTTATTACATGCTGGACCTTTTGTGAGAATTACAACTTACTTAAAAACAACAATTTAATTAAAAAAAACAGAAGTTAGAATTATGTATTGCAATAGGATATAGTATACACGAGTTGTATGTATACTCTGGTGTTGTATTGTTGTGAGGACGTTAGTGAAATGCAGTGGTGTAGAGTATAGGATTACTTCACACAACCCCACCACATACAGCCTTGTTATAAAGGTCCCATCATGTGAGGTTATGAAATATAACTCTCAGTCTTATTATGTAACTGCATTAGGGTTGTGGAGGGTGGGGTTGTGATTCATCGTGTGTTGTGAGGTTAGAACACACTATAAAGGAATCTGGTAGGGCCTATGACTTCTTTCATTTCTTTCGTTTCCTCTTCTTTCACTTCCCTTTTCTTCATTTACCCTTAATATCTCTCCTCTTCTAGTATTTAATAATATCCCTTCCTACTCCTCCTCTTCTTGTCTCTAATATTACCTCTTCTTCTTCATCATCCTCCTCTTCCTTCTTTTATCCCTTTTCCACATATTCTTCTTCTCCTCCTCCTCCTCCCTTTCTCTTCGTCTTCATTTTCTTCACTTCTCACGAGGGACGGGTAACTTTAATGTGTGTGACGTCAGCACTATTGCACAAATTTGCACATGAAGACAATAATGTGAGGGGCGATGGGATGGGACGGAACGGTATAGTGATGGTACGGGTCACAACGGAACGGAATGGTATTGTGATGGGATTGGTCAAGACGGAACGGGAAGGGCCGGGTTAGATGGGATGGGACGGGACGGGAAGACGTAGTGATGGGACGGGTCAGGACGGGACGGCATAGTGATGGGACGGGTCAGAACGGAACGGGGCTCTGGCAGTGTTCCCACGCCGGTGGACTTTCCGGCAGGTTTGTCAATCTTCCGGTTTAGTAGCTGGCTCGCCCGGTCGTGCTGTGGTGACGCTGTGCTGCCACCTGTTGCTGCACCTGCTGTTTCTTCCCTGTTGCTGAACCTGCTGTTTCTTCCCTGTTGCTGCACCTGCTGTTTCTTCCCTGTTGCTGCACCTGCTGTCTTCTTCCCTATTGCTGCACCTGCTGTTTCTTCCCTGTTGCTGCACCTTGCTGTTTCTTCCCTATTGCTGCACCTGCTGTTTCTCCCCTGTTGCTGCACCTGCTGTTTCTTCCCTATTGCTGCACCTGCTGTTTCTTCCCTGTTGCTGCACCTGCTGTTTTTCCCTGTTGGCTGCACCTGCTGTTTTTCCCCTGTTGCTGCACGTGCTGTTTCTTCCCTATTGCTGCACCTGCTGTTTCTTCCCTGGTGCTGCACCTGCTGTTTCTTCCCTGTTGCTGCACCTGCTGTTTCTCCCCTGCTGTGACTATTTATCCCTTGTCGTTCACTTCCGAGTCTTGTATTCCGACATAAAGTTCAGAATTCAGTACCTGTGTTATCATTTGACGTTCACTTCATTCCCAATTCCAGCATTCAATTCCAGCATTCAGTTCCAGCATTCAATTCCAATTTTTAGTTCCAGCATTCAGTTTGTTTTCATTATTTGCGTTTATTTCCGATTTTCACTTTCATTTTCTTTTCCAGTTCCTGCTTCTATCATCAGCTTACAATTCCATCTTCCCCCCAGTTACAGCGTTTTGTTTTGAGTTCATCCTGAAGTGCATAGTTCTGGCGTTCACCTCCGTCGTTCTACTCTGGCTTTCATAATCATCGTTCATCTCTAGCGTTCACAAGCATCGTTCAGCTGCAGTGTGTGTGTGTGTGTGGGCCTTGTTTTTGATAGCTGCGGGTCGTACAGATTTGCATGTTGAGTGAATTTAAAATCTCATTCCACATACATGTATAGGACGGGACACTGGGTTGTTATTGTGATGTAATTACTGGCGAACAACGTCGTTAATTACTGGTGAACAACGTCGTTAATTACTGGCGAACAACATGTGACTCAATAAAATGGACCAGTAACCTCCACCCGCCAAATCGCCCCTCTTCGCCACTCGCCCCTCCTCACCACTACTCGCCCTTCCTCACCACTACTCGCCCTTCCTCGCCACTCGCCCCACTTCACCACTCACCCCTCTTCACCACTCGCCCCTCTTCACCACTCGCCCTTCCTCACCACTACTCGCCATTTACTGCCTCTTGCCACTCACCACCACTGACTTTCACCCGCTCCTTCCACCCATCCTCGTATTATATGGAAAAAATAATTTCCTCCCTTTCTCCCCCCTACTTTCCTCCCTCCCTACCCTCCCAGTTACGTGGAAAAATCCTTGTTCCCCAGTAGTGCAGGAACTGCCCTCCTCCCTCACCAGTGCTACGTAGAAAAGCTTCCTCCCCCCTTCCCTTCCCTCCTTCCCCTCCCTCCCTCCCTCCCTACCCCATCCCTCCCTACCCCACCTCCCTGCACACCCCTCATAAGCAGAGTCCCACTCATCATCCCCTGTTATTCAGAAACACCCCAATTTCACCCTCTTGTTATGTAGAACACCATCTCCCCCTTGGTGTGCGCGAGATACCTCCTCCCTCACCCCCTCGTCACACACAGCTTTCTACCCATCCTCTGTTTTACCCAAGAAATCTCCTCCCCTTCATTCCCCTTATGTAGCCTTTATCTTCCTACCCTCCCCTATCCCCCACTTTATATCCTTCAACTTCACTCCTTCTCACGTCTCTTCTTCACTCTCCCTCCCTCCCTCCGCTCCCTCCCTCCTCTGCCCTCTCCCTCCTCTCGCTTCCCCTCCCTCCCCACTTCCCCCACCTCTTCATTAGAGCCTCCTTGTAGGTCATCGAGAAAAGGTTGGAGTATTTTTAGTCCAGTGTCTGATGAATTGTTAGTCGATCAATCAGTCAAGTGTCTCTCTCTCTCTCTCTCTCTCTCTCTCTCTCTCTCTCTCTCTCTCTCTCTCTCTCTCTCTCTCTCTCTCATCGAATATTGTTTACCTGAAGATCCGTAATTAACACACATACAGGTATACCAATTAACCATGAACTGAAGGTGTACATTTCTCTCCAACAATAATATTAAAAACACCAACACCAATACTCCTTTACAAATGTGTGTGTGACTCCACTGAGGGACATTTGGAAGCCTTTCGTTACTTACTGAATATAGAGCTCCTGGAATGAGAGAACGTGGAGTGATGTAATCCAGGGGCTCGCTTATACATGTCTGGCAGCCACTGGGGTTTAGGTGTCTGAAATTTGCTAAGGTACACAAAAGATTCATATAGGGACATTATTAGTGGTGAGACAGCCCATAACCGCTCTGGATAATAATGTACAACTGCTAAAACACAATATGACATCATTCTTCCCTTGACAGGTTGACAGTGTTCTCAGTAACGACACATCCCAGCCATCATTAGAACACTTCACTATCCAGTACTAGTTAGATGGAGAATTACTTCGCAGTATTAAGTTAGAATATCTCTCTCTCTCTCTCTCTCTCTCTCTCTCTCTCTCTCTCTCTCTCTGTGGTAAACCTTTGTTGATACACGCATAAAGTGGCACAGACTCAGGCACCTATACACACACGCACACCCGCAGGTAATCTTCAGGTATTCCCAGGTATGATTTTGGTTCATTTGGAGCTGTGGCTTAGTGAACTGCGTCTTGGTTTACTGTAGCTTGATGTACTCTAGGTTTGTGTACTTTGACTCGATGTACTCTGGGTTTGTGTACTCTGGCCAGCTGTCAACGACCTGGGTGTGGTTAAGGGGGCCTGGAGCTAGCTGTTAGCCACTGTGGTGAGGGGAGATAACTAGGTCCCCTCACTGGTGGCAGGGATGCGTATCGTGTACCAGACAGATACCCTTCAGACTAACACCCGTCCACACTGACCCCTTAGTGTAGGTGGCTCAGTGGGGGGAGGAGGGGGCGGGGTGGGGGGAGGAGGGGGCGGGGTGGGGGGCGTGTAGGTGAGGGCGGAGAGGGAAGTGATTAGGGAGGGAGTGGAATTGGGAGAGAAATTAAGATGGAAGGGTACGTATGAGGGCGTGAGAGGGAGAGTAGTGTGATGAAGGGTGAGTTAGGTGGAAGAGGTGGGAGTGAGTGAGTGAAGCTGGGGGCAGAAGGTAGGAAGGGGAGAAAGAAGGGCGTGGCGCTGTAGGAGGAGAGAGATGGTGTTATGAGAGGGGGTGAGTGTGGTAGTTAGGGTCGGGAACGGGAGATGTGATGAGATAATGAAGATAGTGAGTGGAGAGAGAGAGAGGGAGGGAAGAAAGGTGCGTTAGGGGATTTTTTTTCTGGTGGTGTTGGTAGTAAGTGTGTGGTACTGGTGGTAAGTGGGTGGTGGTAGGTTGGTAGGTAGGTGTGTGGTAGTGTTGAGAGATTTTAAGATGGTGTGAAGTACAGTGGTCCGGGAAGAGAGAGGTGTTAGGCGGGGGTGTGTGTGTGTGTGTGTGTGTGCTGGACCAGGGTGGAGAGTCAAGTGGTGGTGACAGTGTGATGGATGTGACATGGCTCGTGCCTCTAGTCTAGTGAGTTATCGGGTGACGTGTTGTGTGACGTCACCAGGAGGGAAGTTTGTGACGTGTTGTTTTGACGTCACCAGGAGGGAAGTTTGTGACGTATTGTTTTGACGTCACTAATACGAAAACTAAAAATCCATTAAATATACGTACTTGACTTGTTACCCCCCCAATTCAAATAGGTGATATTTTTGTTCGCTCTCCGACACGGTCACATTATTAAACTCTTCCCAATTATCCTATTTTGGTGGGAACTAAATGGGTGGCTGAGAGACATTGTGTGGGTACGGTGAGATAGAGGTGAGAGAGTCAGTAAGATTGAGAGATAAGGTCCCATGGCTCATCCCGGCGAGTGTTGAGGTTAAGTGAGAGTGACGTGTGATGGGAAGACTGACAGGGGAGGGAAGGGGGAGGGGACGTAGGAAGGAGGGGGGATTAATGAGTGAAAGAGAGAGAGGGGGGAGGAGAAAGACGAATAGAATTGAACATCATTTATCACTCCCTCCCTTAACCCCCTTACCTCCCTTATCCCTTACCTTCTTCTCAGTCTCTCACTTGGCGTTCTTTACCTCCCATCTTTTTTTTTCTCTTACTTCTTCTACGCCTTGTTCATCTCTTCTTCGTCATCGTCCTTCTTCTTCTCTTTCCCTTTGTCCAATCTGTCACTTCCCCTCTTATGTTAATCTTCTCTCCATCCCGTCTTTCCCTTCTTTATTCCATCTTTTCTTTCCTCTTCTCCCAATCTTTCTCCATAATTTACCTCTCTCTCTCTCTCTCTCTCTCTCTCTCTCCCTCCACTATATGAGCTAGTTGTCTTTTAACCTGAGGATGACTTTGCTGTGTCTTAAGCTCATAACAC
>NW_024740378.1:237500-342500 GCF_018991925.1 Homarus americanus | reverse complement strand
TCTTGTTTATTTTAGAGCACTTCATGAGAGATAGAGTGTAGAGGAAACAACAAGAATACAAAAGAAAAAAATGGTGAATAAACATTTTGAATAATACGAAAATAGGAAAAATTATGAGGGGAAAAAAAACATGTTTAAATAAAACTTCAGATTGAAAAGGAGGTACAAAGGTATTACAGTAATTAAGAGTTACAGAACGTGCAAAAATTAATGTAATTCGGTTGTTGAGGACATTACAAGGGAGAGTAACAAGAAAATAATATTAAACCAGTAAAAGAAGAAGCAAATTAAGAGAGTGATTTTAATTTACTTAATCAGATTTACGAGTTACTTAGAAGTTTCTGTGTCACTTTCTAGGGTTTATTTAATATTTCTTTAAGTATATTTGTTGCATTTGAAATGTTTTTGTAGAACTATAAATTAGTTATTTTAGTTTTGTAGAATTTTAATTTCTTATTTATGAGGGTTTTTTTTAACTTTCTCTATCAGGTTTATAAAAGATTCTTGTAACTTTAAAGATTTCCCTTAAAACTTTCTCCACCAAATGTATTAAACTTCCCTAAAACTTCCTCCTCCGGATATACCTTAAAAAATTCACTTGTATCTCAAATATTCGAGAAAATTCGACAGTAATCTTGAAATTTGCGCAGCAGTTTTCGCCTGGAGGACCGACAAGTATTGTGGGGCTGTAAGACACTGATGAAAGCCGCGAGATTAATGGTGCGAGTTGGAAGACGGTGGTGAGGGGGGGGGGCAGTGTGTGGTTGTCTGACTCTTGCTGCTCTGGTGGCTACTGTTGTCTTAAGTTGCTGTTTATCCATCTGTGTGATTGTGGCGTGTTTTTTGTTATTGTAGTATTTTGTGTGTGATTGAGGTGTATTCAAGTGATTCTGTTCGCCCTTTGTGTTTGTTTATTTGACTTTGTGTTTGTAAGTTTTTAGTACCAGTAGTATGTCGGTTTGTTTTTAGCGATGGGTAGCCTGAAATAATACCCGTGTGTGTGTGTCTCTGTGTGTTTGTGCGCGCGTGGCAGCGATGAGATGTAAAATTGCCTCAAGTGGCCTGTTGTAAGTTGGCGACCCGCATGAGGTACTTACACCACTAACCTCACCCCCCCTTCATTCCCCTCACTTCTTCACTACTCTCCCCCCTTTCCATTTCCTCCCCTCTCTTCCTCCCCTCTCTTTTACTCCCCTCTCTTCCTCCCCTTCTCTTCCTCCCCTCTCTTTGCTCCCCTTCTCTTCACTCATCTCCACTACTCTTCCCCAACCTCTACTTCATATCCCTCCTTCCCCCTTCCAGTATCCCTTTCTGCCATCTTATCCACTTCCTCATGCTTCCATCCTCTCCTCACCTCCTCCCCTCCCGCCTCCCCTCCTCCCTTCCCCCTCCTCATCCCCCCTTTCCCCTCTCCACCCCCCTTCCCGAGAATTAATATCCACATGATTTGTTTACATAGGAATTTGTGGAGGTTAAGTGTTATTGTTATTGGGTATTGGTGATTCACTTTGACGATATTTACGGTATTTATAAACAATGTGATTGTTTTTGTTCTTGCGTTACCCCTTGTGGAGGAGTCTTGTTTGTTGTTGTTTTTGTATTTGTTAATGTTGTTATTATTAATGTAGTTATTATTGTTGTTATTATTATTTTGGTTATAGCTATTATTGGTATTATTATTGTAATTGTTATCGTTGTTGTTTTTATATATTATTATTGTTGTTTTTGTTATTGTTATTATTATTATTGTCATCAGTAATGTCCTTTTTTTATTATCAGTTTCAATTCATTTATTCATTTTTATTTACTCTTCCGACGTAAAATGGTGTGACTTACAAACAGAGAAACGAACTTGAAAATACTGACGAAAGGGAGATAAGATGATAGAACAAAGAATAAGACACAGAAGCACCTAAACAATTCACCTTGAGAGTAATAAAGTAAGGAGGAATTTACTTAAACGTTGATACTTAACTGTGTGTTTAGGTAAAGTAAACAAGGCGACTTTACTGTATATTTAAGTAAAGTGGAGCTAAGTGGACATACATAAGTGGTGAGAGTTAAGAGGGGCGCTGATGGAGACCTCTTGGGTTAAAAGCCAATTAAAGGGTGAAATGACCACTTTAGACCTGCATTGTGTGTGCGTGTGGGTGTCCTAAAAATAGTTGTTGTTGTTGTTGTTGTTGTTGTGTAGTTGATGGTAGATCTACAGGTGGTGTGGCAGGGCAGCAGGTGGTGGAGCACTACAGGTGGTGTGGCAGCAGGTGGTTCACGTACGGTCAGGTGGAATTTACCTCCTGTCTTATGTAACTACAGGGTGTGGGTGCTCCTCCTTCAGCCCCTCCGTCTCATCCTGACTGATACTCGAATACCCCACGACCTCTTTTGACCTCTGATGTGTGTGTGTGTGTGTGTGTGTGTGTGGGTACGGTATCGCAGGCAGAGAATATCAGTGTAGGGACAGAGCAACCAGGAGGCACCACAGGCATAGTAATACCCCCGAGTGTTGACAGTACCGAGGGAAAGACCTGTGTACTCCTTCGGGCTGTTTTATAAGGAAGAGGAAGTTAATGGGACTTCTCCTTCGTGTAGTTCCCCCCCGTCGTTCACTTAATATTTGCATACATATTACGAATATATTAGGGATGTGTAGTGGTTATTACTTTAAACCACCCACACACACACACACACACACACACACACACACACGTACGTCATAAACCTGGCTAAGCGCAATACAAATGTTGGGGTTTTGTTTTTTTATAGTCTGTATGTAAAGGGCCGGCCGACGACTAGAGGTGTGAGGGGGTGATGGGGACATGGGGAGAGGGTGATGGGAATGGGAGGGAGTGGCGAAGAGTGTGAAGGGGTATAAAGGGAGGGGTGAAGGGAATTGTGAGGGGGAGGGGTTGGTGTGAGGGAGGAGATGGTGATGGGGAAGTGGAGGGGGTTAAGGGTAGGTAGAGAGGGGTGAGGGGTGATGGGGGGGGGGTTATGGTACCTCTTCCTTGTCTCTTAACTCCCAATTAATTATTTTTTTATTATATTTTTTTCTGTCTATTCTCGTTTTTATCATCACTTTCTCTTCGTTTTAAGTTTTCTCCATTTTTTTTGGGTCTTCTTCTTTCCGTCCTTCCTGTCCTTTGTGTTTTATTTCTTTCTTTTCCCTCACTTCTTAGTCTGCCTCTCTTCTCTTTCCCCTCTTTCCCTCTTCCTTCTCTCTTTGTATGTTTGGCTCTCTCTCTCTCTCTCTCTCTCTCTCTCTCTCTCTCTCTCTCTCTCTCTCTCTCTCTCTCTCTCTCTCTCTCTCTCTCTCTCTCTCTCTCTCTCTCTTTTTACTTGGTTATCCCTCTCCATTAGTTACCCCTCTCTCCCTTCCCCTCTTTTTCCCTCTCCACCTCTCCCTTTTCTTCCTTCTCTCTCCTCTCCCCCTCCCCTCCACCTTTCCCCTTCCCTCCCCAATGCTGCAGTAAATGGCTTCGAATATTGGAAGCTTTAACACGACCCGGAACATCCTGACTGGGGTGTGGTTGGGTGTACTGGGGTGTGGTGTGGGTGTGGCTGGGTGTACTGTGGTGTACTGAGATGTGCTGGGGTGAGGCGAGGTACAGTAGGATGTGGCGAAGTGTACTGAGATGTGGCTGGGTGTACTGAGGTGTGGCTGGGTGTACTGGGGTGTGGCTGGGTGTACTGGAGTGTGGCGGAGTGTACTGGGGTGTAACATAGAACACACTGGTGTTAAAATGGGTGTAGTGGCTTGTGACAGGGTGTTAGTACCGAAATATGAAAAAAGTGTATTGTGGTGTGTGTAGCTGTACCGGGGGGGGGAGGGGTGTGGTGCTTGTGTAAATAAGAAGGGGAGATGGTAGTGGTGAGTGATGTGGTGAGGGTGTGGGGAGTGAAGTGAGTGGCGTGGGGTGATGCTGGGAGAGGAGATGGAAGGGTATTTGTGTGTGGGGAAGTGGGGAGGTTCTTTAGACGGTGGTGGTAAAGGTGATAGTTGTAGAGTATGAGGAGGGAGGGATTGGTGGTAATGTGGTGATTTCTCGGCTGGTGGTTGTGATTGTGGTAGGTAAAAGCTATGGTGGTGATGTTTGATAGTAGCGGAACTGGTTGTAGCCTGATGTATCGGGTACTGGTTGTGGGTTTTCTTAAGGGGAGGGGGATAGGTGTTTTCGTGGTAGGAGAAATAGTGGTAGTACATCGTGGTGGTGGTGGTGGTGGCGCATGAGGTTGTGTTTTGTAGATGGTTAGGTAGTGGTAGTTTTGCTTTAGAAAATAATAATAATAATAATAATAATATAAATCTGCGTGGGTGTATTAGTTTGAATGGCGACCTGTTTGTAATGACCACCCGGAAGTGTATTGTATTTTACAGTGTATAGTTTGTATTAAATAACGGAAGGGGGGTGTAGTGTAAGGGGCGTTTATCCTAGCTGATCTTACCGTCTCATGAGGTGTATTGATGTTGACGGGAGGGGTAGGGGGGGGGGGGAGGAGGTCCTTTGACGGTAGCCGTGGTTCCCGATATTCTATTAGGGGTGAGGAGCGGAGTAGCGACGGGAGGCCGGCTTGGGAATTATTGGCTGCGGGAAGCTGACTGGCCGCATGCGACACTTCCCCCTCACTTGGGATATATTGCGGCCGCCCTCATGCCTAGGAGATGTAGGCGGGTGGTGGATGGTGCAGGAGGTGGAGAGTTATTGTGCTGGGTTATATAGTGGTGTTGATAGGTCCCTGGACTTATTGTGTCAAGGAAATATATAGTGAGTGGTGGTGGTCCTGACAAGAGGGGGGTGGGTATGTTGGTGGAAATGATTGTGGTAAATGCTGGTAGCTTGATGGTGGTGGTAGTCTTGTTGTAGTGTAAGTAGCGAAGTAGTGGTGTTGTGGTAGTGGTTTTGCTGGTAGCGTGGTGGTGTGTTGTAGTAGTGGTGGTGGTGTTGGAATAGTGGTAGTGGTGGTAGCGTGGATTAATAATTAATTAGACTATGATGATACCCTTGTGAGGTGTAAACATAATAGTTGTTGAGGTGATTGAACTTTTATAGACCGTAGACTGTATTCCCATGTAACTGTAACCAATACTATAGACTGTATCACAAAATGTTATGTCCTTGACTGTCGGGGGGAATAAATTACATACCTTGTCAATTACAGAGTGACGAGTAATATTGAAGAAACTGCATTTTTTTCCCCCGTCGTAATTCTTTTATCTTTTAATGGATTACAGTCCCACGTATACCTGTAATATTTGCTGTATCGCATAACGTGTAGGTGGCTGTCATGAGGAGGAGTGGGGGAGAGAATGGACATGCATAGTCAATTTCAATCAAAAATTAAACGGCCCATTATCGTCATTAATAATTTATCGGTTTTTAATTTACGGTATTATGACAACTGTGTTGGTTTAGTGTAGTTAACGTGAAGAGCATTTTGACCGATTTACTGAAATGGAGAGTAAATGGCCTGTAGGTCAGTCTCACTTTGTTAACTGGTTGACATTTATAGGGGATTTAAATGGCGGATCTGTCAATGACTGGCATGAACGTGACTGAATTTTATATAGAGCAAAATCAATCAAATGAAATGTAAAGAATATATTTTTTTTTTTTTATTGAAGTCAAGTTTTGAGTGGGAGAAATCTATTGAAGGAAATTTAAAAAATGTCTTAATTTATTCATCTTAAGTTTTTTTAATGATAAAGTCCATTAGGGAAATTTAGATGAAGTTCGTTCGGCTCGGCTAAAGATTTTAAATACCAAAATCATTAAACCAAACGTAAAAAAAAAAAAAAAAATATGCCATTTCGTTTTGTTTTTTATGTCCACATTATACGACACAAACCAGATTCTAAAGTTATATTTTAAGCTCACATCTCTATAGACCTTAATAAAGCTAAATAAACACAAATAACCTTAGAATGTAACTAACTGTATCCTGTAACCTGCCATGTGTGTAATGCAGTATGTGGTATTGTGTATTTGTTATCTGCCTCATTTCTAGCATCAAAATAGCTCTGTACTTCGATGTTGGTGTAAAAGTTCGACATCTTGAGCTGACGTCGTTGTAGCGGATGAAAAGTATATACGATCAACACCTCTAGTAGAAGTTTGAAAGTAAAGGTGTTTGTTGTGCTTACGTCTTTACGAAAAGTTTGGGAAATTTGGTTTTGGTCTTGAACTCCCGCCGTTAAAGTATTTGGTAAGTATATTCCCTTATGCTAATGCCTTGGATACAGCTTGAAGAATGTGTGTGTGTGTGTGTGTGTGTGTGTGTGTGTGTGTGTGTGTGTGTGTGTGTGTGTGTGTGTGTGTGTGTGTGTGTGTGTGTGTGTGTGTGTGTGTGTGTCTCAGTATAGGTATAATCTAAGCCTATATCAATGTTATATATAAACCCAATTATATAGGCTAAGAAGAAAAAAAAACCTGCATTTAAACCCCCAAAGAAAATTCCCCAAAGATTACCCTCATCTCTACAACCTCTTCAGCAACAACTTTAGATAGAGATATAAAAATGTTTGTTACGGAAGGTGACGGAAGGTGACGGAAGGTGACGGAAGGTTATGGAAGGTTACGGAAAGGTTACGGAAGGTGACGGAAGGTGACGGAAAGTTATGGAAGGTTACGGAAAGGTTATACCATAGAAAAAAGTTTGAGGGCAGAGCGAGATGTTCAGCTGACAACTTAAACAGATTTCAACATATGGTGGAGTCGTATTTTTGCATCAATTTGAATCTTGAAGGATGTGCTCGTACATCTTGTGAACGAGGGTGTAGAAAACGTTCCTCACGGTGGGGGTGGAAAAGGCTGTGAACGGCCGATAGTTTGTTGACTTTGACAGGGAGAGAAAAAATAATAATAAACACCATAAGGAAATAAGTGATTTGAGAAATACGAAAAAAAAGAGAAATACGGAAAAATGGAGAAATACGAAAAAAAATGCAATGAAGTTAATGAATAGATAATCGAAAAATTAGCTGTTAGATATGTTATTAATTGTAAGGGAAGTAAGTAGTGTTTTATTTCTCAAAGACTCGGTGTAAATAAGTCGTGTTATCTTGAGAGCCTCTGTTGAAGAAGGTCTTGAGGGTCTCCAGGTGTCTCCGGGTCTACATATGTCTCCTGTATCTCCAAGGATTTATTTCCAAGACTCGGGTTGTTTTTCAAGTGGGTGAGAGGATACATGGTCGCTGGACGGTGTTATCCATATAAATGCCGTATTTGTATCTCACACACACACATACACACATACATTCATATTCCATATTTATCTCGACTCGAACGGTAGGGGATATAGCCATCAATATGTATGTGTTATGTAGTATGTATGATGGGTTATGTATGATGTATATATTATGTGTGGTTTATGATACAGCATTTGGCGAGATTTTATTGAGAGAAAAAAATAAACAAACCAAGGTAGGATGTTGAGGTGTGGCCCTAAGTGTGAGAGGGGGAAAGTGGTGTTGAGGTGTGGCCATAAGTGTGTGTGTGAGAAGGGGTGAAAGTGCTGTTGAGGTGTGGCCATAAGTGTGTGAGAGGGGGAAAGTGGTGTTGAGGTGTGGCCATAAGTGTGAGAGGGGAAAGTGGTGTTGAGGTGTGGTCATAAGTGTGTGAGAGGGGGAAAGTGGTGTTGAGGTGTGGCCCTAAGTGTGAGGGGAAAGTGGTGTTGAGGTGTGGCCATTAGTGTGTGTGTGAGAAGGGGTGAAAGTTGCTGAGGTGTGGCCATAAGTGTGAGAGAGGGGGGAAAGTGGTGTTGAGGTGTGGCCCTAAGTCTGAGAGGGGGAAAGTGGTGTTGAGGTGTGGCCATAAGTGTGTGTGTGAGAAGGGGAAGTGCTGTTGAGGTGTGGCCATAAGTGGTGAGAGGGGGAAAATGGTGTTGAGGTGTGGCCATAAGTGTGTGAGAGGGGGAAAGTGGTGTTGAGGTGTGGTCATAAGTGTGTGAGAGGGAAAGTGGTGTTGAGGTGTGCCCTAAGTGTGAGAGGGGAGAGTGGTGTTGAGGTGTGGGCCATAAGTGTGTGTGTGTGAGAAGGGGAGAAAGTGCTGGAGGTGTGGCCATGAGTGTGTGAGAGGGGGAAAGTGGTGTTGAGGTGTGGCCATAAGTGTGTGAGAGGGGGGAAAGTGGTGTTGAGGTGGGTCATAGGGTGTGTGAGAGGGGAAAGTGGTGTTGAGGTGTGGCCATAAGTGTGTGTGTGAGAAGGGGAGAAAGTGCTGTTGAGGTGTGGCCATGAGTGTGTGAGAGGGGGAAAGTGGTGTTGAGGTGTGGCCATAAGTGTGTGAGAGGGGGAAAGTGGTGTTGAGGTGTGGTCATAAGTGTGTGAGAGGGGGAAAGTGGTGTTGAGGTGTGGCCATAAGTGTGTGTGTGAGAAGGGGAGAAAGTGCTGTTGAGGTGTGGCCATAAGTGTGAAAGGGGGAGAAAGTGATGTTGAGGTGTTGCCATAAGTGTGTGAGAGGGGGAAGAAAGTGGCCCCACATACTCCCAGGGGTCGACGCTTTATGGCCCTTGAATTGAATCAAGTTAAAGTGAGAACAAATTTGCATGTCATCTTGTGTCAGGACTCGCCACGTCTGTCTCATGTCTCCTGTGTTTCTGCGTGTGTGTTTGTGTGTTTTGTTTGTGTGTGTTTTAGTTTGTGTATGTGTGTGTATATGTCTTGGTGTTTGTTTGTGTTTTAGTCTTTTAGTGTTTCTGTGTTTTTATGTTTGTATGTTTTTTCTTTAGCTTTTTGTCTTAATGTTCAGTCTTCTTGAACCTTGAGCGCCGCCCTGCCTGGTCAGCTGTGAATGAATATCACAAACATTACTTAACCATCCTCACCCCCCACCTAACCACCCCCACCACTTAACCACCCCTACCAGTACAAACGCCTCCCATCACGCCACCACCACCAGACACCTTTAACACCACCACCGCACGCCACGAATGTTCCCTCAAAGGCGCCATAACACGCCACAAATGTTCGGCAGATACCTGTACCGCACGCCACAGTAAACGTTCCCTCGTCAGCTCCGAAACACGCCACAAACGTTCATCAGGTACAAGCAGCTCCCACCTGTCCTAAACCACAAACGTTCAGTCACGTACGAGGTAACATGAGGGCTATAGAAAGACGAGTCACACACACACACGCGCCCCTACCTACTTGAGTGTCCTGCCTTCGACCCCGTGTACCTTCCCTACGGCTATAAGACATGCTTACTACTGTACTCCTGTAGATGTAACCCACTCCTGCTGTCCTACCGCTCCCGTCTCGGTGACAGTGTTGTACGACGGTATGTAACTTTAAGACATGATTGTAGGTGATAGGTATTGACGGGTGATGGTGATAAACTGATAATAGTGATGGGTGGATTTAGTGATGGGTGGATTTAGTGATGGGTGGATTTAGTGTTGGATGGATTAGGGTGATGGGTGGATTTAGTGATGGGTGGATTAGGTGATGGGTGGATTTAGTGATGGGTGGATTTAGTGATGGGTGGATTTAGTGTTGGATGGATTAAAAAGGAAAATTAACCTCATTGCTTTAAAGAATCTCGGCACAATTTATTATCACTTTATACTTGTTGTTGTTATGTGTAATGGCGAGGTACGTGTTTATTGATGGTAAAATATCTTGAATAAAAACAAAAATGAATGTAGTGTGTTGATAGATAATTTCAGGTTATTGTTAGAGAAACGAAATAGATACGTGAATATAAATAAACTCGTGAAAGTGTTTGGAATATTTTTTTTTAAACTCCTCCATGGTAATATTAATACTGTGTGTGTGTGTGTGTGTGTGTGTGTGTGTGTGTGTGTGTGTGTGTGTGTGTGTGTGTGTGTGTGTGTGTGTGTGTGTGTGTGTGTGTGTGTGTGTGTGTGTGTGTGTGTGTGTGTGAAATTAAAATGGAAATTCCCCGGTTGAGTTCACATTCGGGTAATGAAAATTTTAAGGGTAAAAAAAAAATACTATTATTTTTGTCTTTATCTCTGGTGGAGGGAATTAAAATTGTAAGATTCTCTCCAGCAAAAGTCGACCTACTGGTTCAAGATGCAAACAACACATAGGTTTTCTTAATGAGGAATTTAATAAGGGCCCAGGCGGTGTTTTTTTTATGATCTGCATACAAATTTTATTTTTCTTAATGGCGGTGAATTCAAGGGTGATGGAGGGTGATATGTGGTGATACTGTCTGGGTGAACATTATGATCGTAAAGGTGAACAGGTAGGGCTACTCACCTGAGAGGATTTGAACACACTAGTGACGTAATGACTGAACCTAGAAGGGGGGGGGGGTGTTTAAAACTACCAGGAACTTTAATTATGGTTAGGTTAGGTTAAGGTTAGTTTAGTTAAGGTTAGTTAGGTTGAGGTAGTTTTCAGGAGGACCAGAAGTTTTTTTTTATTTACATTACCCGGGAACGGAAAATATTCATTCGTGTTCGTCACCTGGAGTGTTGTCAACAGTGGGTGGTGGTGAGGCTCTGTTAACGTTCGTGTTTTCTCTTTTTTTTTGTAAGTCGAATTTTAGTTTCTTTCGTACAGTAAAATGTTGATGACTGAAGTAGATATGTAATGGTTTGTGTATTCTTACCATCGGATTTGTCAGTCTGGTTTAGTTTTTGATATTGCTGAATGTTCATAGTTACAGCAGAGTGTTGATGGTTATAGCAGAATGTTCATAGTTACAGTAGAATGTTCATAGTTACAGCAGAATGTTGATGGTTACAGAAGAACGTTCATAGTTAGAGCAGAATGATAAGAGCAGACTGTATTTGGGTATTCAACTACAGTAAGAAAATACACTCGTTATCACTGTACCCAACGGCAGTATATTAAAATTCAAGTTGTATGTTTACTTAATGCAGCAGCAGGACAACAACATTCACTGTATTGGGCGACTTAAGCTATAAAATATGAGAACGTGTTTGTTTTTATTTCGGGCAGAATGATAATATTTGGCACCAGTATTACCGACATTTGCTGGCATCTTTCATCGTATGTTCTCGTGGTATATCAAGCGCCAGTGTTGTGTATCGAGAGAGAACGTATATCAGATTTCGTGATGCGAGTCCCGCCTTGGTTTAACCTTTTAGGGATGAGCTTTTAACTCCTTGAGAATTACTTGCTTGATTTATTGTCCATTAAAGGTTTATAGCTTAAACCATCGTCCTGAAAGGGTTTATTGAGAGATTAAATTATCGTTTTGTAAGGGTTTATTTTGTGATTAAATTGTCGTCGTGAATAGGTTGATTTGTTGCTTAAACCATAGTCCTAAGAGGGTTGATTTAGAGATTAAACCATCGTACTGAAAGTTTAACCCTCGTCTTGAAACCTTAAACCATCGTCTTGAAACCTTAAACCATCGTCTTGAAACCTTAAACCATCGTCTTGAAACCTTAAACCATCGTCTTGAAACCTTAAACCATCATCCTCACAGCTTAAACCATCATCGACACAGCCTTAACTAAACATAATCTCCGAAAAAAAAACCCTAACCTACCCACAGTACTATAAACAGTGTATGAAGTGGTGTTGCCTCACTACACACACAAAAAAATAAATTAAAAAAATGCACCGTGAGATATCCAGGCTTTGACCTCACCCGGTCTAATGTTTACACCAGTGGAGGAATATGTAAATGAGGCAGAGACATCCACTCTACCCAACTACTTCCTCTCACACCCCTCCCTTCCCCTCCTACCCCCCTCCTACCCATATCTCAACCCCACACACCTACCCCAATACCCCATTCCCCACCACCACCACCACCACACCAGCGTAATGTATCCCCCCACTCCCCCCACCCACCTCCCTCTTTCTAAATATATAACCCAATTAAAAGCAAGATAACTCCGGGGTTTATGTAGTAAAAGTAAAAGATATCGGGAGTTAAACTTGATGTATCGCCAGTGGTGTTTTAAGCCCTGTAAAGACCCGCATGATATATATCTAACATGATTATTTTCCTTTGAAGTTTAACATGATAGGTTTTTTTTTAGGTGTTACGTTTGGTATTTTTTTTAGGTTTAACATGATATTTTTTGGAGGTTACATGTTTATTGTTTTAGGTTTAATATAATTGTTTTGAGTTTCCACCGAGCCATAAAATCAGTGTATCAAATTTGTCGAGTTTCTGCGTTTAAAAAAAAAAGAAGATACAATAAAGTAACAAGTTATGATCGATCACATGTAGGATGATAGGTCGTGGGCCACCCAGCTTTACGTCGTATAATCGGATTACTCAATAGAATGAGCTAGTAGGAGCTTAAGTAAATGTGAGAACGTGCTATTGTGTGTGTGTGTGTGTGTGTGTGTGTGTGTGTGTGTGTGTGTGTGTGTGTGTGTGTGTGTGTGTGTGTGTGTGTGTGTGTGTGTGTGTGTGTGTGTGTGTGTGTGTGTGTGTGTGTGTGTGTGTGTGTGTAGTTTAGGGGGAGAGTGGAGCGGTAACATAAACGTTGGTATGGGAAAAAAAATTCTCATGGTAACGTTAGTAGTAGTTGTTAATGTTTTTTTTTTTCATTCATTTTACTAAATGGGGGAAAAATAGAGTTACGAGAGCATACGGTTAGGTATTAGTTTTAGTACACAGAAATACAGGTGCACGTAGTAAATACAGGTGCACAAGCATACGGGTACATAAGCCTATAAAAACATAAACATACAGGTAAACAAACATAGGTAAACAAACATACAAGTACACAAACATTCCTCAGTAATACCGCACATCACCATCCTCATCATCACACATTATATTATACACATGGAGAACAGAGAGACATATTTATTCTCTCATATCAAAATACATTACCTGGAGACATTACCTGGAGAGTGAATTTACTTACCTGGTCACTTGGGACACGAGCTGGGAGCTTCTGTTGTTATCTTAAGTTGATTTTTGTTGTGAGGGTCGCGGGGAGAGCTGTTATTGTTTGGTGTACACTGTGCTGCTGTAGTGTACACTGTGCTTTGTGTATGTAGGTTTTTGCTGCGTAGTGTATTGGCAGGATGGTTGGGCTGGGTGGCAGGCAGGGTAGATGGCAGGTTGTCTGGTAGGATGGCTCGGTAGGATGGCTCGGTAGGATGGTTGGGCAGGGTGATTGGCGCGTCGTGTACATTCCGTGTGTACACTACGGCTACGTTACGAGCACTTGTACGTGTCTGGGTCTGGATTGTGTGGAACTTCAGGTGGTGTATTTTTACGGCCTCACGGGAGGTATGATATGCAAATGAGGGAGAGTACGAGGATGATGGTAGATAAGGAGGGAGTGAGGAGGAAGAGGAGGAGGAGGAGCAGCGGGAGGAGGAGGAGGAGGAGGAGGAGGAGGAGGAGGAGGATCTGGGGCAGGTAGTCAGCACACACACACACACTACTTCAAACTAATCTCTCTCTCTCTCTCTCTCTCTCTCTCTCTCTCTCTCTCTCTCTCTCTCTCTCTCTCTCTCTCTCTCTCTCTCTCTCTCTCCACACGACCCTAACAACTGTGAGCTAAATTAAGATAGACTAATACATCGGTTTCTCATAGCTTTAAACTGACCGTGTGTGATTGCTACTCTTCAAGGCAGGTTCAGTGCGTGTCAGATGTGAGTTCCAATGCGCTGAGAGTTCGAGGCCATAAACTGACTGTGGTGGGATTAAATCTGACACAATACAATCTCAGGCTTGGGTTAGGTAAAGGGGAGGGGGGTAGGTGAGATTTTTCTTGTTTGTAGTTATTGTCAGCTGGTGTTAGGATGGTATAATGGTATAATACACTAGTGTGCTCTTCTCTTTTTCTCTCTCTCTCTCTCTCTCTCTCTCTCTCTCTCTCTCTCTCTCTCTCTCTCTCTCTCTCTCTCTCTCTCTCTCTCCAATTGACTGGATTATCCCAACTTTGTACACAAACTCTGGGATCAGTCGGAGGCTTCACACGCGCTCAAAGCTCACACACCAGTCAACAAACACCAATCAATTAACAGTCAATTTACCCTTTTTCTGATCATAACTGTCGTGACTGTAATGTTTCAGTTTGGTCGTAGAAATTTGGGGGAATTAAGTTTGTGGTGGTATAAATGATTAGACTTAGTAAGAAATTGGGAGGTTCAAGTTGGTAGAAAATAGGGGTTTTAGGTTGTTAAATTGGCAATGGGAGCTTTAAATATTGTGTGAGAGAGAGAGAGAGAGAGAGAGAGAGAGAGAGATACGCCATCCACAACACTGCTCTAACACGCAGGGGATCAGTCCATCCCTTTAAAATCCTCACGACCCCAAAATAACGCAACAAAGCAAGAGAGAGAGAGAGAGAGAGAGAGAGAGAGAATCGCAAAAAAACACAAAGAAAGTGAGGATTAAGGAATTGGATGAAGAAGAAGAAGAAAGGGAGACGGTAGAGATTAGTGGATGACGCATACCCCGGGAGAAAGGAGAGAGAGGGAGGGAAAACTGTAGGAGAGAGGAAGGGAGAGTCTGGGAGGGAAACTAAAAGAGTGAAGGAGGTTAGAGGAAAGTGGGAAGGGTGGGAGGGGGGAGATAATGGATATAAGTGGATCAGGGAGAGTAAGGGAGACACAATGGGAGAAGGTGTGATGGAGGGTGAGGGAGGAGAGACATGCTGGTACCGTAGAGATGCATGACTGGGGAGATAGAGTGGTGGTGAGAGAGACAGGGGGAGTGAGAAAGAGGAGGAGGCACTAGGTGAAGGAGGAGAACGTAGAGATGTGGAGGGAAGGAGAGGAGAGGGCGACACACTAGGTGGAAGAGGAGTAGGATGATGTGGGGAAGGAGGGAGAGGGAGAGTAAGAGTGAGAGGAGAGAGGGATGGAGACAGTGGTAGTGAGTGGTGACTGGGGGGTCGAGGTTGGCTGTTGCATAGAAATGACTTCAAGCCCGCCCGCCCTCCCTCACCACCCCAGCCTACCACAACACTCACCTACTGTGTGTGTGTGAGAGAAGGGGTGGAACAAATAGAGAGAGAGGGAGGGAGAGGGGGCAGGGACAACGAGAAAAAGAGAGAGGAAGTACCGAGAGAGAGAGAGAGAGAGAGAGAGAGAGAGATCTTACAAGGGTACTAGTCTCACAGAACGCAGAAAGCAATTATATAAAACAGCAGGTGTATACTGTATACATAGAAACATTTTCAAAGCACACACACACACACACACACACACACACACACACGTTCTAAAAGTCGTACTCATGCATACACTGGAGCACTTACACACATGTACTCGGTATCAGTGTATAAATTATGTATGTCAACACACACATTGACACACACCTGCATAAAGAAGGTAAATACACACACACACACACCTGCATATGAAACACAAGAAGGTACGTTTGTAGTCATACTCTTGTGACTGTTAAATTTTCATGCGTTTATTTGTCAGTGTAAATGAAATATGTAGTCCCAGAAATACGCGTCTTTGGAGAGAGAGAGAGAGAGATGATTTTCACCTGGAGTAAACAAGAACACGACTAGAATCCTGGATCAAGAGACAAAAATATTTAAAAAGAACAGGGAGAGTAGCGCAAAGGACTGAGGAACAAAGAACAAGATAATGGTGTGTGTGTGTGTGTGTGTGTTCAGGGATAGCTAACCAACACCTCCCAACAAACTCCACACTATCCAGAACTCCAAAAAAAACCTAGGGTTCCATCTAGGGTTCCACTGGCCAGAAGGATCCTCTGAACCCAGGCCATCATAAGCTATAGGGTTTCACTGGCCCAGGTAACTCCCAGCCAATCCAGGTCATCAAAACCTGGCGGAAGGGGGGGGTTCCTGACAAGGGTTCTCAGATTCTTACAAAGGAATATCAATTTTGACTTTTCCATGTGTTTGTGGTTTGGTCTGAGTTAGAACACAAGTTTTAATGAGATATTTCCTGGGAATTTTATCTAGATGGGCCATCCTGTTTTGGAGAGGGTAGAGAGGTGGGTTGGGGGGGGGGCTATATTCTTGGATGAAGGGTGGGGAGAGGGAGAAGTTGGAGAAAGGAGGAGGAGTAGTAGGAGAGGAAGAGGAGTAGAAGAGGAGAAGTGAAGAGGACAAGAGGAAGAGGAACACCACAGCCGGACGGCAAGAAGTGAAATTGAAATCGTAACATTTTATTTAACTAAAAAGTTATCGTTAGTTTTCTCTCTTCCTTCCTCCCGAGTTTTCCAAAATAACTTTTCTGTCCAGCGTTTGTAATTGTCAAGGAGGAAAAGGACAGGGAAGGAGGAACCACCCCCATGTTGTCTCTGTACTTGTAGGTAGAGAATGTAATAGAAGACTCGTTAGGGTGTGTTTGATAGGGTGTGGTGGGGTGCGGTAAGCTTCTCATATGAGGTTGTTAAGACAGGGAATAAATAACACCCTGTAATCTCACTTTTCATTTGGTATTGTTGTTGTTTTTAGGTGAGGGGAAATTTTGTCTCATTCGTAATAATAAGGAATTTTTTTATACTTTATTATGTTTTCTGTTTATTTTATTCTCATTCTTGTTTACTCCGGTGTTGGGTAGCTGACGTTAAAATCAACCCGCTTATTTTTCTTTAGATTCAATTCGCTTATAATAATTCTTACCATTTGCTTTCTGCCTGCATATTCATCGTCTCGCAAGGTATAAATTCAATATTTTACATATTTTTGTAAGTCTTAGTTGCTGACGTCTCTTTCCAAAGTCAATAACAACCACCACCACCACCTCGCGTTTCCTTGCCACAACTTTGCGTTTACTTAGAGAGGATTTTGGTTTCCCCGTGTTGAAGTTTCCTCCTCCCGCTTGAGTAGATATTACACCAGTTTCCTTTCTTGATGACTTCCATGACGTGTGTGTGCGCGTGTGTACCTTGTGTGTGTGTGTGTGTGTGTGTGTACCTTGTGTGAGATGAGGGTTAAAACGAGGAGTGTGAGCCTCCATCTTTCTCCTCCTGTTCCTCTTCCTCTTTGTCATCCCCTTGTTCCTTGTTCTTCTCTTTCTCCTTGTTCTCTCACCCTTCCTTCCCTCTACACCCTATTCTCTTTACCCCACGAACACAATATATCCTACCTGCAAAAATACATAACAGCAACAACACACTATAGAGCTTTCAGAATTCTACCTGGGGAAAAAATAACTCATTGATTGATTAATATAAAGGAACAATAGTAATTCCCTAACATAGACTCGTATTATTCCCTGTACTTGACGTGTTGTAATCAAGTATCCCTGAATGATACCACTGGCTATTAAATGGGTGGTTGTATTCCTCGTTAAATGCCTCCTGACCTGACCTGACCTGACCTGACCTGAGATTAGATTAAGATTAGTTTATCACTTTTATTGTTTGAATTACACACACACACACACACACACACACACACACACACACACACACACATACATTATATATATACTGTATGTATGTTTTTCCTAAGGCTCAATACTTTTTCTTAATGAGTTAGAAAGGGAGAGATGGGGAGAGAGAGTTATTATTTTTTCTTCATTATTCAACTGTATTTACATATAAACTTTCTCTTCGTTGACGTGAATAATGAAAGAGACTCAGTTAACACTATACAGTTTTTCCTTAATACTTTTTCTATTTATTTTTTGTCAACAATGAGGGGGAAAGATCTTCTTCAGGTTATATATTAATTAATTACTAAAAAATCTAAATTAAAGTATCATGTAATTAAAATTAGTTGGAGTTTATTTTTTGTGTTTTATGTTAATTTATAATTATGTGGATATATTAGAAACTTAAGTTAACATTCCTATTTTGTTCTTTCACAGGTGAGGGAGAGAGAAAGGGGTATCCACAGGTATTATTAACATACTTCTAATTTATACTTACACATTTACCTGTATGGGAAGCAATACCTGCGGATCATTATCAGTATACACCTGAGGTAACGTAATAGCTCTGCGTAATTATCGTAAGTCGTATGCTCTTAAGCTACTATCGTTAGTCAGCATTAAAGTTTATCGTAAGTTTGTCTGGGTAAATGAGGTTGGGGGGGTTGTACAGACAATTCTTATCGGTGGTGTAACGAACTGTCTTGCGGTTCACTCAGGGGTTCACCTCGGATTTATTGGACTTGTGGCTCAGTAGTGGTGGTGTGTATGTCTGTCTGATTTATTGGACTTGTGGATGAGTTGTCATTATATTTATTGGGTTTGTGGATGAGTTGTTGATATCTCTGTCCGGTTTGTTGGACGTTTTATTAATTTACAATCGTCTTAAGTCCTGTATATATCACTGGACTTAAACTTAATGGTCTCCTATTAGACACTTATGAACTTCCCGGACTTGGGGATAAGTGGGAGTTCTTCCTTAGCATCTGCTTTAACGGACTTGTACTAGTTAGGTGGCCAAGTTTTTTCACTCATAAATCCATCTAACTAATTGGACTTGCGATTGGTTGGTACTTTCATTCTGCTCCAATTTATCCCGTACCTGAGAATGTAATTGGTAATTATTATTTTGTTATTATTATTATTCGGGTTATCTTACAATAGCAATAACCTTCCTTGTAGACAATATAGTCAAAGTCTGATAAGCTTTTGGGAAAATTCATAGTGTTTTTCTTTCCCTTTTATCTTCGGAACATGACAGTAACCCAAACTCTTTGAGAATATGTTTATCTCTCTCTCTCTCTCTCTCTCTCTCTCTCTCTCTCTCTCTCTCTCTCTCTCTCTCTCTCTTTTGTGCTGCTGTTCTTCTTCTGTCTTGTCACTGTTGATAGCGGGAGGATATCTTGTGGTGGGGTGACGTGTACAGTGGACTCTGGCGGGGGCAGCAACATCAGCATCAGTCTTGGTGAACGACCCTACCGCCTTTGATGGCAGTGAGGAAGGCAATATGTTGAGTCAGTGGGTTGGAAAGCCTCGCATCACTAGACAAGGAGGGAGGGGCGCCCATCATCAAAGTAGCTGTTAATCTCCCTGGAATGAAATGTAATCGTGTCTTGCAAACCACTTGATCCAGGAGGAGGAGGTATGTGATGGTTGAATATGATTGTGATGATTAGCTGGGCGGATTGCGGTGGTGGTCCTGGTGGAGGCGGTGATTGGGGTGTATTGGATCGTGAATGGGGGGCTTAATCCAAGAGGAGGGCTTCTGTATAAAAGGAAGTTTGTGATAATAATAATTTAATAAAGGAATGGATGATCGTGCGGTTTGGAGACGGTGAATGGGGTGCGTTATAGAGCGTTTAGTTAAGGTCTTCCATTATATATATATACAGTATTGATTGTTATTAAGGATTCTGTTTATATTTATTCGAGACAATGTGGTCTCTTGATGGTGTAAGAACTGCCTGAAGCGTTTGTATTTATGATGATATGAGAGTGTGTGTGTGCGCGCGCGCGTTTGTCTATCTGGCTGTCTCTGTATGTCTATCTGTCTTTTAAGGAGTCATAACACAGACCCACACGGTCACCTGATGAGGAAGGAACGCATTACAGAATATTTTGAAGTTCGGGGAAAATTTATGTGACACGTAAAAGGGGGAGAATTATTATCTTTATGGCGATGCTGGTGTGACGTGATGTGGTAGTTTGTCACGTTGAAGTGGGAGAGGGAAGAGGCCATTAAATATTTGAAAGTTCAACACATAATTTTTCGTGAGGTTATTCTGTATAGATGAATTTAAACGTGTAAGGTTAGGTTAGATTTAGCTTAGGTTAGGTTAGCTTAGGTTAGGTTAGGAAGGGAAGGTACTACTACTATGTTCTTCCACTGTGAGGATTCGTACTTATGGGAAGTTTTTAGTCATGATACACGAGTCTTCTTGATTCACGAGTGCCAACCTATAGAGCTTTATCAGTGTCACCTTATTGATTCAAGATAGTGCCAATTACTGGTCTATATAAGTAGTTCGCTTTACGCTTTGCATGGTGAGGTATTGTGCTTAGTTTATTGCAGAGTGAGGGGGGGGGGTGGTCTTGTGATTCTCTCTCCGTTTGTGTGTCTGTACACAAATGATGTCCGTATTGTAACCTGAGTGGTTTTGATTGCATTGGAACCTTACGTTATATATTATAGGTCCTTATATGTAGCTGATAAACCCTGTTGGCTTATGTCTCAGTCAAGGTCGATGATAAACCATTTGTCTGTTGCCTTTGTTGTGTATATTGTGTCAGGGAGAGAGTGAGGCTTCTCCTCTGACTTTGATGATAATAATTAGAGGGAAATAAATTAGTTAAAGTTTGTGTAAATATTTCATCCTGTAAAACAAAAGATATTCAAAATTTATTATACTGGGAACTTATTAAAGATTAAATAGAGACTTTGAGATTAAATTAATTAGGAAAATTAATTCCTGGATATATATATTAATTTGATGGTACCTAGAAAATATGTTACACTTTAATTACTGGTCTCGGGTTCTTGTCCAAAAGCCTTTAATACATTAGTTAAAGGGGGGGGGACCTGAATTAATTTGAAGTGTCATGAAGATTTAGGTAAACTAGATAATTGTTTATAATTTAATTTTTATTGTTAATTTTTAAGGTTTGAGTTATACGGATTTTTTTTTATATTAAACCAATATGTCTTGGGGAAAAAATATATAAACGGTATATTTATTTAGTGTTTGGGACATATTGGTACAAAAGGTTTCGTGTTTGGCTGCAGTGTTTCCATAGTGTTTGTGATAAATTCTTTGATGCATTTCTTGATAGCTTATTGGTACTTGTGTGTCCCAACGTTTGTTTATATGATGGAACGTTTTGGGGTTATAGGAAAAACATTTGGTGGTTATATAGTGGAACGTTTAATGGTTATAGGGTGGAACGTTTGTTATACAGTGGAACGTTTTTTTTTATTATAGGACGAAACGTTTGTTGGTAATATAGCTAAATGTTTAGTGGATATAAGACCAAATATATGTTGTAGTGAAATGTTTTAATAGACATTTAGTCAAACATTTCGTATATCAGGTAAGAGCACTTGGTGTTCTTAGCCACTTGTGTGTGTGTAAGAGTTATGTCGTGGCTCAAACTTTACTTCCTGCGCTTTTCACAACCTGGGGAAACTTTCTTCAAGAGAGTCAACAGATTTTGACTTCCCTGTTGACATCCGCTTATTAAACAAACAGAGAGTGGTGGAGTGATTCTTGTGTGTGTGTGTGTGGGTGTGGGGGGGGGGGGGGGGGTGACGAGAAGGTGGAGGAGTAGGTGGAGGAGAGGGAGTAGGTGGAGGAGAGGGAGTAGGTGTAAGTGGAGGAGTGAGGAGCAGGAGGAAGGGAAAAATTAGTGTTTTGAATGGAGTGGATGGTTTGGTAGGAGTGAGTTACTATACATTAAATGAATGTGAATAGAATGCGTATATGTAGTATGTGTAGTGTATGTGTGTATGTTGAGTGAATGAGTATGTGTTGAATCGGTCAGTGTGTATGTTGGTATATAATTTTTGTCCTTTTGTATATACCCGACCTGACCCGACCCGTGTTTATAAAGGATTTCATTCAGTAATGCACAGATTCAGATTTCCCCCCCCCAAAAAAAATTCTTGTGTACATTCTCAAGTCATTACAGAAACACAAGAGGTAAACAAACACAAGGCATAGCAAACACCGGTCCACAAATAAAACAGTACAATTGATAGTTCCCGTTTAATCTTGGACCGTAAACAATACTCCTTGTCCCATTGATTATAAGTCGAAATTACCGTCGACATCTCCTTTCATTCACCAAACGTCATACAAACTTCCCCCCCCCCACCCCCCATTCACCAAACTAGGTAGTACTATCGACTCCATTCATAAAACTGTTACCGTACACACGCACCAGGACAATAGTGACACTGATGACTCCTCTATTGCCTGAACCCAAGTCACGATATAGGGGGTAATAGTGAACAAAGACCAAACAAGTTGAGATGTGTTCCTACCTGCCCGCCATTATGCCTCCTCCTCCCCCCTAATAAAACACAGCTCAGGTATATCACCATTTTATCGACCACTACTGACATTTAACGACCACCATTCGTGCGGTTTATGACGTTTTATTATAATTGGCATCACAGGTAACTGAAGGTATGACGGTTTATATGATAGAGGCAATAGTGTGCTTAGATTTATATAACTCGTGTGGTTGATGTTTTTATTGTGTTTATGAATGCTTATTGTGTGTATAGTTAACTGGATTATCACACTGAGGGATTTTTATGATTATGTTAAGGATATTTTTGTTAAAGAAATGTTTATATATTGTTTACAAGAATGTCACTGTTGTCAACTTTTGTGATGATTTTATTAATGGAATTGTTAAAGTAAAATATACATTAGTAATATAATCTGTCCACGATATTACCTTTGTATTGGATTTGTATAATAATTCCCATAACGAAATCGTAACTGTAATGATGTTTCACGATTTACGAATGTTAACGAAACTGTTATCGCTATGAATTACTGTACTAGCTGGGCGTGTGTGTGTGGCATAGTTGTTAACGAGGTAATACATTATAACACCGACGAATTGTTATGTTATTTTGATACATGACTGACGAAATAACCCGTTTTGTTATGATTCATTAATTGAGGTGGAGGTTAACACAGCAGCCATTGTATTAGTGCGTATTGAACACACACATATATACAGGTATATAGGGTAATGGTGTTATATATAGAGGATAATGGTGTTATATATAGGATAATGGTGTTGTATATAGGATAATGGTGTTATTTATAGGATAATGGTGTTATATATAGGGTCATGGTGTTATATATAGGGTAATGGTGTTATATATAGGATAAGGGTGTTATATATAGGGTAATGGTGTTATATATAGGATAATGGTGTTATATATAGGATAATGGTGTTATATATAGGATAAGGGTGTTATAATGAATTTTGTGTTTGTTATGCGTATGTGATGGTTGAAGTAATCTTGTTGGGCTGTTTGTGTTCTTGTTTGTTTGTTCTTGTTACTGTTATTCCTTGTTATTTATTATCCATTCTTGCTACACTGTTATTTATCACCACCACCATTACCACCACTACCTCTCCATTACTACCACCACCATTACCACCACTACCGCTCTACCACTGTTATGTACCACCACCACCACCACTACACCTCTCTTCTGGGCGTGTGTCGACAGACTCCGCTTTGCCGTCCCTTATAGCTTTCACCTCGTCTGTTTGTGGCGATAAGCAGACCCACACGGACCTGAGGTAGGGAGGAGTGGGAGGAGGGGAGAGGGGGAGTGAGGGAGGAGAGGAGAGGGGAAGAAGAGAAGAGAAGAGGAGAGGAGAGGAGAGGTAAGAAAGGGAGGCTAAAGGATGTCAATAGTCTCTCTCTCTCTCTCTCTCTCTCTCTCTCTCTCTCTCTCTCATATTTATCTACCCCTCACAGTACTTCAGTGAGTGTGTGAGAGAGAGAGAGAGAGAGAGAGAGAGAGAGAGAGAGAGAGAGAGAGAGATTCCGTCAGTTTACTATCAATCTAAAAAAAAAACAAGTTTTTTTTTTCTCCCTGAGCCAGAATAAATCACCTGCTGCCTTCAGTTGAATACATTTCTCTCTCTTATGTTATTTTTTAGAATATATTGTGTAAAGCCCAAGGCATTTTACACACACACTCACTCAAGGAATCGAGGTGTGTGTGTGTGTGTGTGTGTGTGTGTGTGTGTGTGTGTGTGTGTGTTGTAATATATTTTGGTTAATTGGAATATTATCAACCGTTTCAACGTGTCAAAATAGTTCTATTATATTAAACGGTTGTAATAAATCACTATAATTCTGGTGTAACAAACGATTGTATTGTATTCAGCGGTTGTGATATAATAACAGTTGTAATATATTAATCAGTAGGTTGATTCATCGTTTAATATATACACAGGAAAATTATGGAAATTATAGAAACATGAGAAGAAATTATAGAACATTAGTTAGGTGGCCGTAGAGATATTTAAGAAAAGTATAACAAAATTATATACTTTTTACGGTATACTTTTTTTTGCGTATATATGGTGACCAATAGCCGTAGTATATGTATTAAAAGACCTAAGGAACATACAGACATTAGTTAAGCTGCTTGAAAACTTTTGATAAGATGGTAGAAGGATATGTCTAATGAATCTTAAGGTTATCATTGGTCTAAGCTGGCTCCTGCTAACAAGGCCAGACATAGACAGACAGACAGACATAGACATACAGGAACAGATGAGTATTGCTCTTGGTTATATTGAGGGGCATAAAATCCAAACTTAAAAAAATAAATAAATAGGAACAATTTTAATTTACCATTTATAAATCAGTACAACTTTGGGTATAGTGATGTTATTCTGATCCATGTTTGTTTACTCATATTCAAAGTGGAGACCTGAATCAGTGAGAGCCATCTGCCAGGGGTCAAGTGTCAGTACAGGTGCAAGTCAGAGAGTACCTGGAGAAAACGTGAAATATTCGGCAGGGGGTCACACACAGGCCAAGAAGATTCTCATATTGAACCCAAGCGGGGATAGAACTCGGACTCGCAAGATGTGAGAGGCATAACTTTGAAATTTCGGACCAAGGGAGAGTTCCAGTATGGTAATTTGTTTTATATATATGGTACCTTCTGTATATATGGGGGAAACGGATGGTCTTTATTGCCATTGGAATAAATTTGGCTTCTTGTGAAATAACAGAGACCGAAACATTTTGTACAGTGGGGAATGTTTTTTATTTTTTTATTACCCAGACTGTAGGAATTGTTGTTGACCTACATTATGGAGAATAGTGTGTGTCGGGGTTGTGGGTGTACGTGTGTGGAGGGGGTGTGTGTGGGGGTGGGTGTGTGAGGGTAGGTGAAGAGGAGGTGCTATTAGGAGTATTTTAGAAGTGGTTAATATTTGTAAACATGTAAAGGGGGAGGAGGGTGGTGGGGAGATAAGAGTCAACTGCCAGAGAGAGAGAGAGAGACGCTCACTCACTCACTCACTCATACTGGTTATTACTCCTCTCTCTCTCACGTGATGCTATATTTTAATTAATAATACCAGCTCTTATTACGTCACTGCCCGCCCTCTCCCTTCCCGCTACCAAAAAAAATAAGTTCAAATCACCTAATATCGACAATAGTTTATCATTATGAACATTATTAACAGCGGGTTTTTTAATTACCTCATTGATTATTGTCTTCCATTAAAACTTCCCTGTTACCTGAGAGATTACATGTGATTAATAGGGTGGGTAGGGGGGGGGTGTCACGGGATCACTGAAATCATGTTATTGAGTCGTGGATTGAAGGAACGAACGTCTACGTGGGAATGCTAATGAGGTTTTGATTAAATGATACAACCAACACTCATCCCCTACCTACACCCCTACACACCCCTACCCATCCCCACACACCCTTACCCATCCCCACACACCCCCATCCCCACCCCTACCCTCTCCCCACACACCCCTACCTCTCCCCACACATCCCTACCCACTCCCCACACATCCCTACCCATCCCTACACACCCCTACCCATCCCTACACCACTCTTACCCATCCCCACACACCCTTACCCATCCCCACACACCCCTACCCTCTCCCCACACACCCCTACCCTCTCCCCACACATCCCTACCCTCCCCACACATCCCTACCCATCCCTACACACCCCTACCCATCCCCACACACCCCACCCACTCCCCACACACCCACCCCTCCCCACACACCCCTACCCATCCCCACACACCCCTACCCATCCCTACACACCCCTACCCATCCCTAAACACCCCTACCCACTCCCTACACACCCCTACCCACTCCCCACACACCCAATACCTCCCACACCCCCTTACCGACACACCCCACCAATGCCCTCTATCATAAGAACATAAGAAAATAAGGAGTCTGCAATCGGCCGGTTGGCCTGTGCATGGCAGCTCCTGTCGAGAGTTACTACCACTCTCTATCATCCATGAATCTATCCAGCCTCCTTTTGAAACTTTCCAGCGTTCCAGCACTTACTACAAAGTTGCTAAGCTTGTTCCACTTGTTCACCACCCTATTTGTGAACCAGTTCCTTCCTATCTCCCTCCTAAACCTAAACGTATCCAACTTAAATCCTTTGCTCCGAGTCCTATCCTGCTCGGATATTATAAGAACTTTATCTATATCCCCTTTATTGATTCTTTTCACCCACTTAAATACTTCCATCTATCATATCTCCCCGCACTCTTCGTCTTTCTAGGGAATGCAAGTTTAGTTTCTTTAACCTATCCTGATATGGAAGTTTTCTAAGTCCCGGAATCATTTTCGTCATTCTTCGCTGCACCGACTCTAGTGAATTGATATCCATTGTATAATAAGGGCACCAGAACTGAACCGCATAATCGAGGTGCGGCCTGACTAGCGCAAGATATAGTGGCAATAAGACCTCTGCACTCTTATTACTTACACTTCTAGATATAAAACCCAATACTCTGTTTGCCTTGTTTCGAACATTAACGCACTGTTTTCTAGGCCGTAGGTCCGGGCTTACAAGTACCCCTAGGTCTCTTTCACAAGTCTCTTCCACCCTCCCACACACACACACACACACACATATGGGAGATGGAAAATTGGGTCTGGCGTCTTCGTGTCGTGGGCGGCCGTATTGGTATGCAGGAGAGGCAGACGCACCCGGTAAGAGCCGTGAAGCACTCTTACCACCCTGATACGCTAACATATTCCCCAAAGTTTCCGTCACTCTGAATGCTATTTTACCCGTGGCCTGAGCTTTCTGTTGGTGTTCTGAGCGTTTTGGTGATGTCTTGAGATTTTTTGGTGGGGTCCTGAGTTTTTTGGTGGTGTCCTGAGATTTTTTGGTGGTGTCCTGAGATTTTTTGGTGGTGTCCTGAGATTTTTGGTGGTATCCTGAGATTTTTTGGTGGTGTCCTGTGATTTTTGGTGGTGTCCTGAGCTTTTTTTTTTTGTAGTTTCTTGAAATTTTTTGATGTCTAGAGGTTTAACCGATGCAGTGAGCCTCTGGCGGTGCAGTGAGGCTATACTAACAAATGTATCGGCCTTGAACTACAACCTGATAAATGTACTTGGGGTCAAAGAGCAAGAAGTTAGGTGCTTGCGGGGTGCTCAATTTGTCCCGAGGCCCCTCATGCATATTGCTACTGCTGGTGCTGCGCCTTCCACCACCACCACCACCACCACCACCACCACCACCACCACCACCACCACCATCATCTCCACCACTACTACCATCATCTCCACGACCACCATCACCCTGCCTGAATGTGGTGGGGGTCTGGCCAAGTTGCGATGCCCAGATATGCTCAAGGTGTTCTGGCGTTAAGGAGTATTATGATGTTAACTGTGTTGTTGTTGTATGTTGCTGCGGGTGTAGTCTGGAGTATGCTGCGGGTGTAGTCTGGAGTATGCTGCGGGTGTAGTCTGGAGTATGCTGCGGGTGTAGTCTGGAGTATGCTGCGGGTGTAGTCTGGAGTATGCTGCGGGTGTTGATAGTTTGCTGTTATTATTGTTTCTTTTATGCTGTTAAAGCCGCTGTGAGTTTGCTGCAGGTGTGAAAGTATGCTGCTGCCGACGCTGGAGTACGTATGTATAATGCTATATAAAAGTATGCTGTTATTGGGAGCGAGAAAGTATGGTGAGATATGCTGTTAATACTGCGATAAGTATGTTTTTTTTTTTTACCACTTCAAATATGCTGTGGTTTTATTGTATATTGTTGCTGGGAGCTGGAGGATATATTGCGATATGACGGTCTGCTCTTGTTATCAACCTTGTGTTTGTGCGATGGAAAAGTATATTGTTGGTAGGAGCTGCTGTCAAATAAGTAGTAAGTGTTGGAAATATTGGGATTAGTGTAGGTTAGGTTAGGAATTTTAATGTGTGTGTGTTGATGTAAGAACAGGGTTAGGGGTTGAGACACACACACACACACACACACACACACACACACACACACATACAATCTAAATTCTGGGGGCAGAGTCTGGCATTCTTTATGATCCTCCAACATTCGCTACTGACTGAAACACTCAGTTATGACATATCCTGCAGGAATTTGTCCATCGTGCGAATATTTGTAGCCATCGCCGGGGTCGTAATTGCAGCAACAGCAAGAGCAGCAGCTGTTCCCTGGTGCTGCTATCAGAGTCTGCAGGGAGGACCCAAGAAAACGAGGAGGAGACACCAGTGAGAAGCCATTTGTAACCCGCTGCAAGAAACTGCCTCCTGACCTCTTTTGGGGGTACGATATTTCTCACAGTCTCAGATTTCAGCTGCGACGCGACTTTTCCTAATGAAGACGGAGTGGTGGGGAACGGCTACGGCCAGTGCGTCGGTGCCGAGTTCTGCAACCTGGAAACTGGATACCCGAGGGCACTCTTGGTGGAGTTCCTCGGTGGCTGTACGTGAGCTGACACATCTGGTGTATTGTGTGTGTGTGTGTGTGTGTGTGTGTGTGTGTGTGTGTGTGTGTGTGTGTGTGTGTGTGTGTGTGTGTGTGTGTGTGTGTGTGTGTGTGTGTGTGTGTGTGTGTGTGTGTGTGTGTGTGTGTGTGTGTGTGTGTGTGTGTGTGTGTGTGTGTGTGTGTGTGTGTGTGTGTGTGTGTGTGTGTGTGTGTGTGTGTGTGTGTGTGTGTGTGTGTGTGTGTGTGTGTGTGTGTGTGTGTGTGTGTGTGTGTGTGTGTGTGTGTACTGAAGGAGGTGTTGGTGGTGTTGTCAATGAAGGAAGGTCATTGGTGGTGTATAAGGTCATGGTGGTGTATACTGGAAGGTGTTGGCTGTGGTGTTGTACTGAAGGAGGGTGGTCATGGTGGTGTATATGGTGGTGTATACTGAAGGAGGGTGTTGATCATGGTGGTGTATACTGAAGGAGGGTGTTGGTCATGGTGGTGTATACTGAAGGAGGGTGTTGGTCATGGTGGTGTATACTGAAGGAGGGTGGTGGTCATGGTGGTGTATACTGAAGGAGGGTGGTGGTCATGGTGGTGTTGGCAGTGGTCGAGGGGAAGAGGGGAGTATGTAAGTGGCTGTGCTGGTAAGGTATGATAACCCCCAGCTGTCACTCTTGTACTGTTCCAGCGTCTAAGTTGTTCAGTAGTTCCACCTGTTAAATGTTATTGTAGTTTCAGTTATAATTTAGCTCCAGCTGTGAGTGGCGTTCTCTCTCTCCAGCTATAAATGGCGTTCTGCTCAAGCTATAAGTGGCGTTTCAGCTATAGGTGGCGTTCAGCGGCAGCCTTAAGGTGCTGTTGGTTCCAGTGTAAGTGGTTTCCCAGGGTGGGTGATGGAGGCACATGTGGACATATCCTCGGGTGAGTGCCGCTGATGCCAGGCGTGGCACTACTGACAAAGGTCGTAAAATACCGGAGAGTGCCACAGTGCCACAGCTTTTGTTTATGGTCGGGCTGAGCTGCAACACACCCTCGGTTACATGATGCCGCCCCACCATATTGATTTTATTTGTCGTGATATTGTTTAAAAAAAAATAGAATTTGTTTGTGAAGGAAATAATAAACATTGTTGGGAAAAAACTTTGTAACGAGGAAAAGTTTTAGAAAGTGAAAAAAAAAATTTCTTAAAGTAAAAAAAAAACAAACCCTGAAGGTTAAACAGGCAGAATAACCAATTGACGAAGAAAGAAAAAAAATAAGAAAAGTTTATCCGCAAGAGAACCAAACTTTCACAGAACAACTTTATATAAGGTATTATTTGTGTTAGTGGAAATATATTAAAAAAAACCCACATTACTATCTGAAAACTTTCCTCAGCGTACTATAATATCTATATAACTAATATATAACACTATATATTTTAACCTAACTCATAACGTAATGGAGATAATGATTATAATACTAAACATATTTTATAATTAATAATAAATTCAGGTAGAACATAACATTTACCTTATGTTTACGGATACTAGTGAGGGTAATAATATAAACCTGACTTGTATAATATAGTGTGAAAAATACCCCGTGGCCGTAAACACAATGTAACAATATATGATAATAAACTCGATTATATTTCCAGTTCGATGAGTTGTTTACAATTAACAAATTATTGGGGTGATAATTTGGACCCTACTAATATGATGTTATACTCTGGACAACATGAAATTTTATCACGATAATAAAAACAAAAAAAATTATGATTTATTTTTTACATACAGTATATAGTCGAATAAATTACAAAAAAATGAACATCAGATTTGAAAATGTATTCATAAATTAAAATAAATCGGTGAATTTATATACCCAAATTAATTTGTTTGGTTATTATTTTTACTTATATATAATGGTGTTAAATATATACAATCACGAACTGTTAAATGATACGTAAATAAAAAGATTTTCTTCACGTGAGACAGACATTATCAGTTAGGTTAGGAGAGCCCGTGTGGTACCTTGATCAGTCTTACCTATGCAGTTACAGGTTACTAATAAGTATTCCTACTACTACTACTACTACTACTACTACTACTACTGTTATCTTATATTCCTCTTCCCTTTCTTACACAATCACCATCATCACTTCAGCCTGCCTTACTCTCTCCTTCCCACCACCACCTCCCTCTCCTCCTCTCCTTCAGGGCGGCAGTACAGTACCCCATAAAACCAAATTAAATGAAGGGGAATCTCTGGGAACTGTCTACGGCCTAGGATACAATTCTCTCTCTCTCTCTCTCTCTCTCTCTCTCTCTCTCTCTCTCAGGGGGGCCACAGATTTGGTCTTTAATATATGGTGTAGTTCTCCATTATCCTCTTTGTAACACTCGCCGCATTAAGCTCCATTTATTTCTTAAACTCATTTTCCTGCGTGTGTGTGTGTGTGCGCGTGTGTGTGTGTGTGTGTGTGTGTGTGTGACGAATTAATTGGTAGTCTTTAATCACCTTCTGATATACGTAAGAGAGTCATCCACTCACTAAGCCTATAATTAATCCACTTGGCCTGTCATCCACCCATCCAATAGGCCTGTCATCCACCCACCGATTTCGTAATTATTATCCAAGTGGGTGACTCAAGTGGCCGACAAACAGTGAGGGTAGGTGGTGAGGGCCGGTGGGGTGAGGGTGGGGGGTAGAGAGAGAGAGAGGGGGAGGGGTAGCCAGTAGGAGGGAAGGGGGAGGGGTTAGTAATAGTTCTGTTTGTGTTTTGGGAGTAAGCAAGACGTGTTTGTATCTTACCTGATTTAATGTGTTTGTTTTTATTTTTATTATTATTTGTTGTATTATTATTATTATTATTATTATTATTATTATTATTATTATTATTATTATTATTATTAATGGCGGTGTTGACTGTGAACTTTTTTATTACTTGTTTATTCATTTAATTTATCCCAATTCTTCTTTCTAAGTGTCGCCCAATCTCTCTCTCTTCTCTCTCTCTCTCTCTCGCTCTCTCGACAGCCTCCCGCCTTCCTTCAACTTGAGCCTAACTTTTAACTCACAATGCCTAACAGTAATGTGTGTGTGTGTCGGGTACATGTCGCATAACTTGGTACAATTCGAGAAGTGTAATGGCCGTAAAGTGTGTTGAAGTTTTTGTAATGCCCTTCTTAGTATGGAGTATCTGCGGCCTTCCCTCTTATCAGGAGTCACCGAACATATTTTGTTTTCTCCTGGGGGTGGTGGGCGTGGTGGTGGTGGTGGGCGTGGTGGTGTGGTCTGTGGGTGGTGGTGGTAAAGTGTGAGGGTGTGTATGGGCGTGGTGGTGGTGCTGGTGTGTGGGCGTACAGAGTAGTGGTAGGCCAATATCTTTTATGGTATGTGAAGAGTTTTCGTCTTTTACAGGGGTAGTGACGACGGATGTACCTAAAATACCATAGTAAACATATATCTAAGCTGTATACTATTACCTTTTGTGTTATTTTGGTAAGGATATATGATACGGGTGAAGGAATATATACAGTCGTAATGGTAAAGGTGTTGTGTAATGGTGAACTGTAAATGTATATTTTGTGAGTGAATGTCTGTAAGAGTTGTGAGTGTGAGAGAGAGTGAGAAAGAGAGAGAGTGAGTCCGCATGAGTTGTGGGGTGTGAGAGTGAGAAAGAGAGAGAGAGAGACAGATAGATCAGCAACATCCGGAGGGAGTGTGGGAAAGGTGGTGGAGGGGTAAGAGTGAGTGTGTGAACCAAAGAGCATCTGGGTGAAGGGAGGTGATGAGGGTGAGAGTGTGTGAGAGTCACAACATCCTGGCGAGAGAGAGAGAGAGAGAGAGAGTGAGTGTAGGTTGAGAGAGAGATTAAAGCCCTGTTGCATATGGGAGGTGGGGGGCAGGTGAGATGAGAGAGTTAACTTAAGCTACATATATATTTTTTTTTGTAATGTTTGCTCGATCTGGTAACAGTAGTGGCCGAAGGATCGTGTGGGTATCAAAAAGTTCTTGTCCTCAACGCGGTACCCAGAGGCTTCCCCCCCCCCTGCTGAGAGAGAGGGACACACACACACACACACACACACACACACACACACACACACAAACAATAGGTGTTTTGATATTTATGAATGGTAAGAGCATTAAATACTCTGTGGAGTTTGAACGGAGTTATAAAGTTTGGAGTTACTTTAGTGCCTTTATAAGTTATCCCTGTAAAGTAAAAGGAGTCACTTTAGAAACATACTACCTGCATTTATGTTACGCCTGGAGGTATTTTCCCTGGCACCAGCACACCACCTTGGGAGGCGCCGACGGAGTGTCAACACGGGTATTGGCGCTGCCTTTTAAGGTATTAGTGTGGTGAATATATGAATTATTTACCGCCACCCTCCGTCAACCTTGGTAATTTATGAGTGGCGTCTTGTCCTCACCCGCGGTCCCTCACGAGTGACGCCCCGAGATTGTCCTCATTACCAGCTCCTAAGTTATGAGTGGCAGGGTGATGTCCTGATTTCCTGTTTCTCCTGTATGTGTGGAAGGCGGAGGTTCCCAGGCTGCCACTTATGATTGGCGGTCTCTCTCTCTCTCTCTCTCTCTCTCTCTCTCTCTCTCATATATATACAACAACAAACACGGAAGAGATATAATCTGCTTTCATAAACTTAGTCAGTGTTTATAAACACCAATAGATCGAGTGCCTAAGCTCACCACATAGGAGATAATATTTAGTGTGTCGTAAGCTCACACCACAGTATTTAGGGGAAAACTACACGCATATATTTGGAGAAGCCGCACACAAGGACGTGTCTGTCGGGTGAGGTCAATTCCCCCAGCTATTTCCCTCCACCAGTCCTTCACCACTCTGCCAAAGTGCCGCTCTAAATTCTCCTACCATGAAAAGTCCTCCGTAAATTCTCACACGATGGAAATGGCTGTGTCAATTCTTGCAACATGAAAGTGGGTGTGTAAATTTGTGCACGAATGGCTGTGTCAATTGTGGCGATTTGAAAATGCCGGTAAAAATTCTTGCACGATGGAAATGCTCGCGTAAATTATCACATCTGTAAAACTCCCGTGTCAGTTCCTGCGACATGAAAGTGGTTTTGTAAATTCTCGCTACAGTGGTGGTGTTAGCGGTGTCAGTTTGTAAATATCTGTCAAATTCTCACACGATATATCCGTTGCGTAAATTCTCTCACCATGAAAATTGGTATAAATTGCGTCTCGATAGCCGTAGCCGCGTAAAGCAACATGAAAGCGCGTTTGTAAATTTTCACACGGTGGAAATTCGTGTATAAAATTTGCTGAAGAAAAATACTTGTGTAAACGAGGAAAATTTCAGCGCAAATTTCCGTAGATTAAAATGCAGTTACTTGTTGCTATCAAGACTTGAACAAGAAAAGAATAACTCTTTGACAATGTTCTCGTAAATTACTTTGTGTTGAGATGAAAGCATAATATCTCTTATCAGCCTTGGCAAGTAACTGTACATTTTCTTACCATGTAATTGTAAGTCTAAAGTAAATGTTATTTTTCTCCAGATAAAAATTATTCTCCAAAAACGGATGAATTGTGTTATTGGTTGAGAAAACACACACACACACACACACACACACACACACACACACACACACGAGAGAGTCATGGGGGCTATGGGGAGATACGCCTCGGTACTGTACTGCCTCACGTCCGTCATCCACAAGAGTAGTGTATAACGCACAAGTTGAATATTCTAGGAACATCTTCATTTCTCGGGAGTCCCTAGTGATTCTTGTATGTTGTGGTCGAGCGTGACGACTACTTGGTGTTGGAGGAGGTCAGGGTTTCAGGATAGCCTGTTGTAGCGACCCCAAAATAGCACCCTCCTCCTCCTCCTCCTTCTCCTCCTCCTTCCACCCCCTCCTTCCACCCCCTCCTTCCACCCCCTCCTTCCACCCTCCTTCCACTTTGCATCTATTAACATTTCATGCACAAACATAGCTTTTTATTTTTTTTTCATTCGTTCGTCTAAAACTTCAATCATTTTTTTTTTTCTTTCCTTTCTGCATTCATCTCAACATTAGTATTTCATGGCGTTTCTCAAGTCTAAACCATTGCTCAGTCGTTCATGCGTTCCTGTTAAAAAATATGTCTTATTTCATGCGTTCGTGTAAGCATTAAGTAGTGTTTCATTCATGCGTTCGTTAGTCAGTTATTGGCTTGTGTCTGGTGATCTTAGCCTCTTACTCTTGGTTCCTCTTCGTATTGTTTTCATTTTTCCTCTTTTTTCCTCTGTTTCTTTTTACTCCTCTTACCCTTTGCCTCCTTGTATTTAATCTTCCTTTTATCCTTGTTTCTACTGTTTTTGTTTTCCTTCGTCTTAACCCCTACCCCTCTTACCCTTACTGCCTCTTACCCTTACTGCCTCTTACCCTTCCTGCCTCTTACCCTTCCTGCCTCTCCCACCCCACTGCCCCACTCCCCACTGCCTCACCCCCACTGCCTCTCCACCCTCACTGCCTCCACCCTCACTGCCTCCCCACCCCACTGCCTCTTACCCCACTGCCTCTACCCTACTGCCTCATCCCCACTGCCCCACCCTTACTGCCTCTAACCCCACTGCTTCACCCCACTGCCTCACTCCCACTGCCCCTACCCACTGCCCCCACTCCCCACTGCCCTTCACCCCACTGCCCCCACCCCACTGCCTCAATCTTCCACTGCCCCCACCTCACTGCCCTTTACCCCACTGCCCCACCCACTGCCCCACCCCACTGCCCCATCCCCACTGCCCCACCCCACTGCCCCACTTTACTGCCCCACCCCACTGCCCCCACCCCACTGCCCCATCCCACTGCCCCATCCCCACTGCCCCCAATCCCCACTGCCTCCACCCTTACTGCCCCCACCCCACTGCCCCACCCCACTGGCCCCAATCCCCACTGCCCCCTTACACCCTACTGCCCCAATCCCCACCGTCTCCAACTCCACCGCCCCACCCCACTGGCCCCAATCCACTGCTCCCCAACTTCCACTGCCCCCATACCCCACTGCCCCATCCCCACTGCCTCCACCCCACCGTCTCCCTCAATCTCACTGCCTCCCCACCCCACTGCTCCCCATCCTCCTGGCCTCCCCACCCCACTGCCTCCACCCCACTGGCCCCACCCCACTGGCCCCAATCCTTACTCCGCCCCACCCCACTGCCCCACCCCACTGCCCCACCCCACTGCCCCATCCCCCACTGCCCCCATCCCTCCCAGCCCCCAACCCCACTGCCCCCACCCCACTGCCCTTAACCCTCCCTGCCCCAATCCTCACTGCCCCCACCCCACTGCCCCACCCCTCACTGCCCCACTTACCGTCTCCACTCCACGCCTCCACCCCACTGCCCACCTCACTGCTCCCCAACTCCACTGCCCCACCCCTTCCTGCTCTCTACCCCACTGCCTCTCACTCCTTACTGCCTCTTACCCTTCCTGCCTCTTACCCTTACTGCTCTCTACCCTTACTGCCTCTTACCCCACTGCACCCTTACTGCCTCTTAACCCTCACTGCCCCACTCCCCACTGCCTCTTACCCCACTGCCCCCACCTCACTGCCCTTTAACTCCCTCCCCCTGCCCCAATCCTTACTGCCCCCTTACCCTACCGCTCCCTACCCCCACTGCCCCCACTCCACGCCCCCATCCCCACTGGCCCCCACTCCACTGCCCCACCTCCCTCTCCCTCTACCTCACTCCCTTACCCTTCACTGCCTCTAATCTCCACTGCCCCACCCCACTGTTTACCCTTACTGCCTCCCACCCTTACTGCCTCTTACCCCTTACTGCCTCTTACCCTTACTCTGCCTCTTACCCTTCCTGCCTCTTCACCTTACTGCCTCTTACCCCTTACTGCCTCTACCCTTACTGCCTCTACTCCTTCCTGCCTCACTCCTTACTGCCTCTTACCCTTACTGCCTCTATCCCTTACTTACTCTCAACTATTTCATGCAATAACTTACCCCTCTTCATCTTCCATCCCATGACCTTGTTTCCACTTTCTTGCTTCCTCTTCCGCTTTTCCCTTTACTCTCCTTCCTCTTATTCCTCTGCACTGTCCTTTCCTCTTGTTTCCTCTTTAATCTCCTTCCCTGTTTACTCTCCTTCCTCTTTACTCCCCTTCCCTCTTTACTCTCCCTTCCCTCTTTACTCCCCCTTCCCTCTTTACTCTCCCTTCCCTCTTTACTCCCCCTTCCCTCTTTACTCTCCCTTCCCTCTTTACTCTCCCTTCCCTCTTACTCCAGTGTTTTAGTCAACATTTACGCTCCCTGTACCCCTGGCTGTTCCTTCAAAGCTCCTTCGCTGTTGGCTTATTTGCGTCTCGTCTCAGCTGCCTTTTAGGATAACCTTCTCACACAGGGAATTTTATACTGCCATTAGTTCCTGTGTACACTACTGAGCTATTTATTACCTATAAATATTTACTTATCCATCGGCGAAATAAAGGAATGTGTGTGTGTGTGCGTGCGTGCTTGGTCACGTGTGTGTGTGCTTGATCACGTTATACAGGTATTTTGCTTTAATGTTGCGAAGGAATTTGCAAAAGACAAACGTGCTGTATATGTAAGGATCAACAGACAAGACAAACAGACAAATGCAAACAACATTCAATATACCCTCGCACATACATAAGTAGGTAGGGGGAGGGTAAAAAAAAAAGAAAGAAAGAAAAAAAGTGTTTTACGTTAGAATCAGGCCAGCGAGGGGGGTCGAGCTGTAACCTTCGACACTTACTCTCGTCTCGGCAGTCAAGGTGTAAAAATTCCCGTCCAAATATTGGCATTCTTTTAGCATGGGTGGAAGAATATCGGCGTTTTGTTCCTGAGCGCCGCTGATCTGGAAGTTATTTGAAGGCATTTTATTTGTCGTCTGGCAAAGAGATAATAAGATATAAGATTGTAGGTGTGTGAGAAAGAGAGCGATAGACATATAATAAGATTGTGTGAGAGAGAGAGAGAGAGAGAGAGAGAGAGAGACTGGAACCCGTCATTCATCTCTGTCTTTTGGTTTATTCATGACTTGGTGAACGAGTTGACTGTCACCCGTCCTCTGTCCTTCCCCTCATGCTCAAGAGAAAGTACTGTTTTTTCCTCCTTTCTCTATAGTTCTAATTTTCCTCCCCATACTCAGGAGAAAGTTCAATTGTTTCCTTAACTTTTTCGTTCTCATATGCAGTGGAGTCGCCCATTTTCCTTTACATGTAGAGAAGAGAAAGTTGTATTTTCTCTTTACTTGCGACGTAGAGAAAGTACTTTTTTCCTCCTCGAATTTATTATAATTTCCTCTTTTTTCTTCCTTTCTTTATGCTCCTCTCTCTCTCTCTCTCTCTCTCTCTCTCTCTCTCTCTCTCTCTCTCTCTCTCTCTCTCTCTCTCTCTCTCTCTCTCTCTCTCATTTCCCACTTTATCCTCGTTTCCTTTATGGTGTTTTAAGCTGCAAATTCTCGGTTTCTAACTTGGAGATGGAGCGTCAAAAGGTACATTATATTTCCAAAGAAATTTTGTTTTTGTTTTTTTTTTAGTTATAAACACCATTAGCGAGGGAAAGTATTTCATTCATTTCTTCGTTGTTACTCAAGTTTTGTAAAAGGAAAGTCTGATCTGTGTTGGGGTTTAGGAGAAAGTGCTTTGTTTTATGTTACTCTCGTAGTGAGGAAGTTAATTTTTTGACACAATTCTCGTAAAGGAAAGAATATTTCCTCGTTATGCTTTCAGGGGGGGGGGGTGCTTTGTGGGTACAGAAGCTGACCATGCACGGAGGGAGGAAATCATAGTTCTTTCTTTTATACTTTCTAAAAAGGAAAGTATTTAGCTTCGTTTTGCCTTTTAAAAATGTCTTCTGTGTCATGTTTCCCAGTAACCGAGGAGAAAATCTTTGTTTATATATTTTTCTTTATCTATACTTTCCAAAAATAAACGTTGTCCTCTTAATAGACTTTCGCTATTAGTTTAGTCTGTCTATAAACGAAAGGTGTTCCCTGTAAATTAGTTCTTGGTCTTATAGTCCGTCTGTACCCACACTTCTAAAGGTAAATTATACATACTGTTATTCAACCCCCATCCTTATTTTTATTGTCATTGCCTTTACTTTAAATGGAAAATCATGCTTCCCCTTGTTTTACTTTCAGATAGAAAGTCTTTGTATGCCGTACTCCCCCTCTGGTGGTGTTTCCTCTCTATAGAAAGAGAAAGTTCATTTTTTCCTTTCTTTTTTTGAGAGAGAGAAAAATATATTTCCTCCGTTTTGTTTTGTTAAAGAAAGTGTGTGGTCAGTTTCCCATGGAGTGAAAGTGAGTGTTAAAATTTTTTACTTTTTTTTTAAGGAAAGTATACCCCCTCTTGTTTTGTTGCGACAAAGGAAGTGGTTACGTGACCACTTTCCCGTGGAGTGAGGAAGTGTTTTGTTTTAACATATTCTAAAATAAAGTTTGTTTTTCCCTTTAGTGAGAGAAAGTTAACTTTACCATATTTCTATAAAAGAAAAGTATTTCACAAAATTTCCCTTTATAAAGTTGTTGTTGTTTATCCTGGTACTGTGAGAAATATTCGTCTATATTCTTTGTTTTCATTAAGGGAAAGTGTATTTTCTCACCAGTTTTGTCTTTTAAAAAGAAAGCTGTCCATATTTTCTAAAAGGCAAAGTGTATTTTTCATAATATTTTGCTTTTATGAGAGAAAGTAGTCCATATTTTCTGAGGGGGAAACTTGTATATTTCCCAGTATTTTGCTTTTATAAAGAAAGTGTTGTGTGGCGTGTAGCAGGAGAAAGTGTTATGGCAGGAGTGCACGCGTCCTGACAACGACCCTCCGCGGCCACTGACAGAATGCCAATAGCAGCCGTCCCAATGAAAAGGTCTGGGCCCGGATTCTCAAAGCTTCCCTACGTTAAAAATTCTCCTCAATGAAGATGTGAGAACACACCGAACTGGCTCGCTTAAGCTGCGCCGCACACAACAAGAGCAAGACGCGAGACATGGTGTAAGGTGGTGAGAAATGTCGCCACTGGATGAGTATTTGACATCACGACGTATGGCTGTGGCTGACTGGCTGTGACTGACTGACTGTGACTGACTGACTGACTGTGACTATGGCTGACTGTCCTCCTAATAGACTTTCGTTATTAGTTTAGTCTGTCTATAAACGAAAGGTGTTTCCTGTAAATTAGTTTTTGGTCATTTAGTGCGTCACTGTTCTGGCCACACTGTTCACCTCCACTAAATTACACCCCAACGATATGTGTTGTTTGTGAAGGTGATTATGGCCACACACACACACACACACACACACACACACACACACACACACACACACAGGCAAAAAAACAATAGATTAGGTTGTAAAATTGTACCAGCGTCCGAGCAGTTGCTGGGTGGGCCGTGTTAGTATGGGTGTTGGCGACACTCTACCTACATGCATTTAACAGTAAGTGTGTTTACTAGTCCGTGTGGTAATGGTGTGTTTATTTATTTATTTATTTATTTATTTATTTATTTATTTATTTATTTATTATTTATTTATTTATTTATTTATTTATTTATTATTTATTTATTTTGATATCGAAGCTTAAACTCGTCTCATCGACTCTCTTGTCCAGCGGGATAAAAAATATAATTATATCTGAAATTTTTTATTATTTTTCCCCTTAGTTTTAATGGAGATTTGAGAACACATGTCACAAATATATCTCAGGTACGGGGGGCAAAAATCCTTCACTTGTCGTCAAGAGAAAATCAAATCAAAATATGAATTTTTGTATGATTCAGGATTTTTGCCGTGTACCTTAGTAAACTCTTCTTCTCTTGCTGCCTTATTTACCTGGCGATCTCTTATACCTCCTCAAGACCAACTAAGGTAGATTAGATTCTATATTGGATTTATTAACCTGATGAGAATGCCCAAGTCCCGATTACCTTCCCGATTCATCTTTAACTATTTCACACGTGGTCCCATCCTCTCATTATACCTGGTCAGGATTTAAGATGTGAAGAGTCGTGCTTTCAATTTTGTTTATCGATCAGACTTATGGGTGAGTGAGTGAGTGAGTGAGTGGTATTTGTGTGTCTTATGCTTCAAACGTGAGCTTCAAGGAGTGGTATTCATGCTCTTGTTATCTGTCTTCGATTAGTGTGTGTGTGTGTGTGTGTGTGTGTGTGTGTGTGTGTGCTGCCCGGATCAAGGACTCTAAAACAGGTAGGTAGTCGATTGGAGTGTCTGTTTTAATGGTCTACTGTGGTTGCCAGGACTCAGGGGTGGAATATTGATCATCGGCGTGTATTACTGCGTCAGGTAACTTGATTCTAAATATAGTGCAACGGTAATTTTTTGTATGGATATGTTTTTATTAATTTTGTTTACTTTTTTTTTTACTTTTTAGATTGTTTCTGTTTTGCAATTCTTTTTTTTTCTTTTTTTTTGAGTTACGTTATTTTCTGTTTTATTCTAAGTTGTCTTAAAGGTTAGTATTGTGTGTTACCGTCTTCTTGGCTCCGTTACCTGGTGGTACTTACGACAGATGTAATAAATGTCTTAACAAGTTATCTCCCGGAAATGAAGGCTTAGACAGCCCGTGGGCACGAGTCTTCCTTCCCTCGCTTCGCACCACACCTTCCTGAGGAGCCTTGTAGACACGCCCTCCCTTAAAGCCTCATAAACATGTCTTCCCTTAAAGCCTACTAGACACGCCCTCCCTTAAGGCCTAGTAGACACGCCCTCCCTTCAAGCCTAGTAGATATGCCCTTCCTTAAAGCCTAGTAGACACGCCCTTCCTTAAAGCCTAGCAGACACGCCCTTCCTTAAAGCCTTGTAGACACGCCCTTCCTTAAAGCCTAGTAGACACGCTCTCCCTCAAAGCCTAGTAGACACGCCCTTCCTTAAAGCCTAGTAGACACGCCCTTCCTTAAAGCCTAGTAGACACGCCCTTCCTTAAAGCCTAGTAGACACGCCCTTCCTTAAAGCCTAGTAGACACGGTTCCTACCTGGGAGGGAGCTAGCTAGTGTCGCCCCAGTAAATACGCCTTGTAGTCCCCGCACTCCACTTTGTCAATAATATTTTTCTTCGATTACATTCACGCCTTCAAAGTGTAGCGTGAAAGAGGATAAGTGTGCGTGAAGCGTGAAGGTGTTTGAGGTGAGTGTTACAGTGGAAGTGATCCTGTTAGCTCCGTCTGGCTGCCTCCTAGTCGCTGCTGGACTTCAGTCTGTTTCTCCACCTCTCCTCAATCTCTCCTCCTCCCCCCAGGATGGATGAGGAGGAGGATGGGGATAGTGGAGGAAGAAGGACAACTGCCATAAGTAAAGTTTTCTCGTCGGTCTGGCCGTGCGTGAGATACTGTGTGGATGGAATGCCGGCCAATTTTATCTCTGGAATCTTAAATCCCTTCCCTCCCCTCCACGGCCGACTGAGCCTCGGTCAGTTAAAACACCGCTACGGAAACTTTAAATCCTTCTTTATGATTCGCGTCCCAGGGGCTCATCTGTTGTATTATTTGGCGTACACGGCGGCAGTCATTTCTGGGAAGGAGGGGACAAGATGAATACAAATTCCCCAAGTTGGAGGCGAAGAAGGGGCGAGGGTATGATGGGCGAGGTGTCGGCTCCCACATTACCGGCATTCTTGGGTGAAGTTTTCTTGGTTAGAACTCATAACTTGCCTCAGCTCTGCTACAGGAAGACCCGCGGATTTGTGGCCGCAGTTTCCCTCCAGGAGTTCGCTAACTCTATCCTCTCAGGCGTCTATTACGTATTTTTTTGTTGGGGGGTGGTAATATTTAATGTCTTTTTATTAGGTATTAAATGTTTTCTCGTAAGATACAGAAATTTTGCTCGTAAAGCCTTTTTAAGTGTCTTCTTGGGGACATGTGACACATTTCGTAGCTTTTAATATATTTCCTGAATTGTTTACGTCTATGCCCACACTTTACAGGATCATATACCCTTCAGGGTGTCTCCTTTAGATGCTTTTGGGGAAGGGATTTAGTAAACTCTAGTAGCATTTAATATTTGTACTCCGGTGTTTATGAACTTATAAACAACATTTCCCCTCAAAGATGCTCATAAAATATACCGCACATATAACAGGGTGTCTCAAAAATTATATACAAACTGTCTAAAAGATTGTCAACGTTCTCATCACTTGTAACAGACCTTGCACACTTGTAGGTAAAAGACATTAATATTTTCTCAAAGTATTCTTGTATCTTACTGTGCTGGTTGCGATCTTTGAGAGGACAGTAGAGTCTTCCAACAAATAAATTCCTGGTGATAACGAGATGGATTTGGGTCTTGGTAGGCCTACGTTTGATGTCCTGTGAATAATGGAACGGCCCATTTTTTTTAGAATATAAAATAATCCGCCCTATTTCTGATGTTGGGAAGAGAGAACGCGCTATTTAAGGTATGCTGTAAAGCGAATATTCTATTTTAGAATTTCTTCAGGGAAAATGCTCCATTCTCAGGCTAGTACACTGGAATACTCGGAAAAGAAGGCGGTCCATTTTAGGTTGTTATTTATACTGCTCACATCTGGGATTTCTTAAAAAGTTCCGTTCTGAAACTACAACAAAGTGAGTGTTCCATTTTGGAGTTTCTTAAAAGATGCTTTCTGGAACTTCCTTAAACTTAATCCTCAATTTAGGGAGTTTTTGGTAAAGGGGGAATAAAGTTTCTCTGTTCTGGAGTTGGAATAAAGACATGCCTATATTTTTATGTTGGGAGAGAGAGAGAGAGAGAGAGCTGCGTTTTGTTAGCAATTACCTTGTGAATTGGTTCTCGATACATGAAAGGTCACATTGGTAAAATCACTCGTACGAAAGTTTGTTTTGTTAGTCTGTGTTTGAGTTTTGTGAACAGGAAGTCGAATTTCTTTTATCGGAAAAGAAGAAAGTTGTTTTTAGGAAACTTTTACGGCGTCAAGTTTTGAAAGTCAGTAGTATATATTTTCTCTCTTAAGTTCTGTTTGGTTCTTTGTGTCTCCTGTTTGTGTTTGTTTGCATGTTTTTGTGGTTTACCGTTGAGTGTTTGTGCTTGTTTGCTGTAAGTGTTTGGTTTAGTGGTGGTATGTGTGTGTGTAAGAGAGGTAGTAGTAGTGGGGTGATGGAGGTCGTAGTGTTGTGGTAATAGTTGTGGTGGTGGTGGGGGAGGGGGGGGTGAGGGGGAGGGTTAGTCATGGCCGGATCTACGCCTGATAACCCCCCCGAGGGCAGCCCCTATCTTCCCCCGGGAGCTCAAGAGACACCCTGCTGCTAACACACACACACACACACACACACACACACACACACACGAGAGAGACAGCAGCAATAACAACAAGACCACTAACTGAAATAACAAACATTATTATATCAGAAGTAGCAACGGCAAAAACAATCACAGTGGAATAAAAGAATTAATAAATATACTCGTAACAGCATGTAACAACAACAACAACAACTACATTACATACAACAAAACAGTCCACCACACGGGGTCGAAAACAGCTGATCAATAACAACAACAAAGGCTCCAAAAACAGCTGATCAATAACAACAACAACAACATAGGCTTCATCATCAGGTACCCCCCCCCTCCACCCCTCTATATAATAACACTATCTTCCCCCAGCCCACGAGATTATAAACATACCTTCCCTCCTCCTCCTCCTCCTCCTCCTCCTCTCTCCTTCTCCTCCTCCTCCTCCTCCTCCTCCTTCGTCTTTTTTCCTTCTTCTTCTTCTTTTTGTCCTCATCCTTTTTCTCTTATCTATCCCCTCCTCCTTCTCCTTTTTGTCCTCCTGCTTATTCCCTCCTCCTCCTCCTCCTCCTCCTCCTCCTCCTCCTCCTCCTCCTCCTTCCTTCCTTCCCTCCTTCCCTTCCTCCTCCTCCTTCCTTCCTCCTTCCTCCTCCTTCCTTCCTCCTCCTCCCCTTCCTCCCTCCTCTTCTCCTCCTTCCTCCCCCTCCTCCTCCTCCTCCTCCTTCCCTTCCTCATCCTCCTTCCCTTCCTCCTCCTCCTCTTCCGCCACGGTAGCCTTTCCACTTAACTAAATTGAAAGCAAAGTTGACCGTACAACACGTCGTATAAATGTAAGACTTCCAACCCATTGTGTAATTGTGTGGCATTTCCATCACTTCCTATGGTCTCTGGACCTCGAGTTTCGTCGTGGGATTGTAAGATTGTGGCGGCGTGTGATTGTAAGATTCTGGCATGTGATTGTAAGTTTGTAATGTGTGATTGCAAGATTGTGATGACGTAAGGTTGTAAGATTGTGGCGGCGTGTGCTTGTAAGATTGTGATGGCGTGTGATTGTAAGATTCCAAAGGTTTATATGTAACATTAACAAGATGTCAATTGTTAGTGCAAATGTAAATCACTCGCGTCATATTTCTCGATTTTAGTTTTGGTGGTAAAGGTGTGGCTACCAACATCCCGGTGGTAAAGGTGTGACTGCCAACATCCCGGTGGTAAAGGTGTGACTGCCAACATCCCGGTGGTAATGGTGTGACTGCCAACATCCCGGTGGTAATGGTGTGGCTACCAACATCCCGGTGGTAATAGATGTGTTCTGCTTGTCAGTGGTAACAGTGTGGCTACCAACATCGGTGGTAATAGTGTGGCTGCCAACATCCCAGTGGTAATAATTAGCGGCTGCCAACATCCCGAGTAAAGCCAATAGTGTGGCTGCCAACATCCAGTGGTAATAGTGTAACAACAGCAACATCCAGAGTAGTAAAGGTGTATTCTGTCAGTGGTAATGGTGTGGCTGCCAACATCCCAGTGGTAATAGATGGCTGCCAACGCATCCAGTAATAATGGTGTGGCTACTGCTTATCCAGGTAGTAATAGATGTGACTGCCAACATCCCGGTGGTAATAGTGTGGCTGCCAACATCCCGGTGGTAATAGTGTGGCTGCCAACATCCCGGTGGTAATAGTGTGGCTGCCAACATCCCGGTGGTAATAGTGTGGCTGCCAACATCCCGGTGGTAATAGTGTGGCTGCCAACATCCCCCTCTTGGTGTCCAGGGAACCAAACCACACTTCAAAACTTATTTAATCAGCTGACTTGAAACGCGACCAGAATCTCTCTCTCTCTCTCTCTCTCTCTCTCTCTCTCTCTCTCTCTCTCTCTTTACATTTGTTTAGGCTACGATAAATTATATTAGGTTAGGTTAAGCTATATTTGGTTAGGCACGTTACATTTGGTTAGGTTAGGATACGTTACATTTGGTTAGGTTAAGTTATATTTGGTTAGATTAGGATACGATACCTTAGAGCTTTAAGTCAATGAACCATCGTAATATTATTGAGATTCGGAACCCACCCAAAGGAACCTCCGCCTGCCAGCACTTGCATAAAATCGCTGATTGATTTCAAGACTTTGCATATTTTACGAGTCAGGAATACCTCGCCTTATGATAGGTAATGTGAGGCGTGAACTGTTTTTTCTTTTATTATTATTCACCTGTAATCTGTCTGGCACGTGGGATGGTAAGGAGGTGTGAAGGATTAAGGATGTGGGAGGGAGGTGTGGAGGATTAGGGATGTGGGAGGGAGGTGTGAAGGATTAGGGATGTGGGAGGGAGGTGTGAAGGATTAGGGATGTGGGAGGGAGGTGTGAAGGATGAGTGTGTGGCAAACAGGAGGGAGGGAGAGACTATGGTTGGGATTGTGAGGTGTGGGGAGTAGCTAAATATGTGGGGAGTGGTTGTGGTTGTAGAGGTAAGGAGGGAGGGGTTGTGGCTAAGAGTTGTGAGCAGTTAAGATGTTAGACTAATGGAGAGACACAGGCATCAGAGTGACAGTGAGAGAGGAGGGGTAGTAATGACCAGGGAAGGAAGGAGGCGATGTGATGAGTGGAAGGAAAGGTGATAACTGTGGGGATTGGAAGAGAGATGATAAAGAGAGAAAGAAACACGTGGTAAGAGAAGAGACAATGTGCTTGATTGGGTCGTTTTTAACACACAAGCTTAATATTTGTACTGATGTATTTTTTTTTTTCAATGCGTTATTGGGATTTGAACCTCAGTCTGTGTGTGTGTTTCGATGGAATTTTGACAGAAGCTGAACATTAATGCTAAGACCTGAGAAACCCACATTAGTGTCTGTCTTATCGTATGTATTCTATGTCAGTATTGTGGGTATTGTTATCTTGGCTGAATGAACTGTACGATAACTTTGACGTGGATAGATTTAATTAACATAAGATCAGTGGCTGTATAGAGCTGAAACACCCAGATCCTCGCACTGTGTTGGACGGAGCTCCCCCCCCCTCCTCCCCTGGCAGCCACAACTCACCACAGCAAACGTGAAATTCTTGTGGGTTTACGAATTTACGAATGCACGGTAGAATCGAAGGTCCAAGAGCTACCCCACAAGTTGTAGCTAGTCAGTCGTCTATAGTGATTGATGTGGTGAAGACGCCGTGTGTTTGATCATCCACAGGTAAAGGCCAGTTATAAAAAAAAAATGTTAGGTAAAATGCTTGTTATCTCGGTAGTGGTAATAAGAGGGGGAGAAGCTACAGGGACCCAAGTAACTCAGTGGTAGATGGGGGGGTAGCATAGACTTCAGTTCACTCCTGTCAGCGTGTTCCCCCCCCCTCCTCACCTCCTCGCATATATTTCTACACACACACACACACACACGGAAAAGGTTTACGCGTGAGATTCCTGAATAATACCTACGTGTGTGCTCCCCTATTATACCATAAAAGCTACACTGGAAACTACTTACTTCTTGAATTATTATTATTATTATTATTATTATTATTATTAGGGGAACGTGTGATGGACTACTGAACTTCGGACTTAATTGTGCAATAAGAAGCATTTATATGTCAGACAGGCAGCCAGAGTTATGAGTAATTATGTAGATGGAAGCATAGAAGAGGGAAGAAAGGGGAATGAAGGGGACGAATGATGATGAAGCTCGACTAAATGGAAGTTACGTTGTGTTGTTGTGTCGGTGTAACATGTACAGTATGTGTGTTATAAGTGGTTGACTCCCTGACCTCTTGTTTATGGTTGTGGAGGGAAGGTGGTGATTAGGCACACTGTGGTTTTTGTTGGTGGTGACGTAATAATCGAGTTTTTTCTTCTTAATTTCCCTTCAAATCTTCTCTAGTTTCCCCATCATGAGCAAATCAACCCTACCTTCTCCTCCTCCCTCTCCCCCCTCCCCCCTCCCCATCCATCAATCTCCGTCAATCTCCAGTTTCCTCCTTAGGAGATTCCCAATCAAGGCGACCGTCGAATTTCCCATCAAATAACATAATCTCCACCCCCCCTTTACCCCATCAAGATACATGTCAATCTTCCCGTCAGTTTCCCCATCCGTTTTATCCAGTTTCCCATCAAGGTGCCCGTCAATCTTTCCCGTCAAGCTACCGTCGTCAGTTCCTCCTCCCAATTCCCCCCATCAGGAAGCCCGTCAATCTCCGTCAGTTTCCTTCCGTGCTCTTCACCCAATTCCCCATCAAGACGCCCTACCCCCCCTCCCCCCCTTCCCCCCCCCCAGGTTAGTGAGGTTTATGTAGAGTACACTGCTGGGTGTTGTTTACTGGGAGGGAGCTGATGGGCAGAAGTGTGTGGAGCTCTCGGTGGCTATTTTTTACATGGGGTTTTTTTTCCACGTAACACCATCTTGACAGTTACTTTTATTATTGTTAGTTTTGTTACTTTTTATTGCTCGTAGTTTTTGTTTTTTATATATGATGTGATTTTATTAATGCTTTTTTTTAGGTTATATTGAGGGTTGGGATTTTATTCTTAATACTGGGATTTTTTTTATTATTATTATTGTTTTTTGTTTTTTTGGCAATTAATTAACTTAAGGTAGCCAAAACTGTTCAAGGGGAAGGATACGACTTTCTTAGTCTTATTTCTGGTTTGTTTAGTGCTGAAATTAGCAAACTCCAGCCTCCACTGCTCTTATTAGGTAGGAAAGACTGATGGAACGCCGTACATCACCGTAATGAATTTCTTTTGCAGAGTTTTCAATTTGAGATACCTTAAGTGACCCCATAAATATTTTTACCTCACCCCCGCCGCCGACAGCACCACGTTATCGGAGAGAGATAGAGAGAGAGAGAGAGAGTGTGTAGCGTAGAGGCAGGGAGAGATAAAGAGAGAGACAGAAAGAAGAGTGTAGTGTAGAGGCAAGCAGGGGGAGATAAAGAGAGACAGAGAGAGAGAGAGAGGAGTGTAGGGTAGAGGTAAGGAGAATCAACTACGTCACTTTCTTCTTCACCCCTGTAATTCATTCCCTTCCTTCTCCTCCCCCTCTTCCTCTTTATTCCTCCTACTTGTCCTCCTCTTTCCTCCTCGTCCTTCCTTACCTCTCACTATTTACACAGATAATTGGCAGATTTTTAGTGAGTAAATGTGGGCTTTCATCTTGCCAAAGAGCAGGAGGGCAGGCAGGCAGGCAGGCAGGTTGGTGATGAGTGATGATATTTGAGCAGGATCATCTTTAATACGAGTCAGGCCGGGGGAAGAAAATGGTGACGTGAGATTTATTTACATTGGATAAAGCTCACAATGGTATTTTTATTATTGAATTTGAAAAAAAAATAATTGGTGGTTATAGTTAAGTGTTGTAATGATGATTTTTTTATGTGGTTAAGGAAAGGTTTTAGTGTCACTTTTGTTTATTTAGTGGTTAAAGGTTAGAGAAAGGTCTTACTTTTTATTTATTTTTATTTGATATGACAATTTAAATACCCTCTATTTTTTTTGTTGCTGTGAGTTTACGACATAGCAAAAAAAAAATCTCTTTAGGTGTGAAATTGCAACAGAAAACATCCCGTAGTGTTAGTTGGCACTCTGGGAAACCTTTTAACTGACGCGACCTTGTGACATCGGAAGCCTTATTACTAGTGTGAGATTATAACCAAAGGATTTTTTTTTAAGTGATGTGAGCAATGGATGCACCAAACATCCCGTGTTGTGTGAGTTTATGACACAGCAAAGACGCTCCATTGTTTAACTACGTATGGTCAAGTGGCTTTAGGGGTATGACTCGGCAGACTTATATAATGTTGTGAGATTACTACACAAAACCAACCTCTCGCATGATGTGAACTTAAAACAGACCACACCTCAACAATAATAAGAACTCAGCAAACATTAATTGAAAGAATAAATTTACGTCTTTTCCTTTACCAACCTTAAAACATGTGATTGTGTTCAGAACTTCCCGGGGAGAGTTGAGAGCGTCACCACGAAACAATAAGACACGCAAGTTTATCTAAAAAAACCAGAATCAAAACAAAGGAGTCGGAGGAAACGCACATCCCTCTTTTCACAGTCTGGAGAACAAACCGCTACACTTCATATTTCTCTTCCACTACCAAGCGATTTTAAAGGCTTATCTTTTCCCCCCACAAAAAGCCATTACATTGAATAAATATTTAAGCAGGAACGAGTTAATATTGAAGTCATTGTAGCCACGGAATTGGAGTTAATGCAGTGCTCGACGCGCAGTGTAGCCAGAACTGAGGCTGGGTAATATGAGATGCGACAGTGTAGCCAGAATGGGGAGTAATATGATAATAGCCAAAGCTTGTGTGGATGCTAATGGTGGTTATGGTAATGATGCGTGTGTGTGTGTGTAGGTCTGTCGAGTTATGCTTCTGGTTATTGCTAGTAACACGAGGCTCATAACAGCTGGCAGGTAGAGTGGCTGAAGGAGTTGTGGTAGATTGGAAGGTTAGGTCATAGAGAGAGCTTGGAGACGTAGGGTAGCCTGGAGACTCATACAAGGTTAGGTCGTAGAGAGCTTGGAGACGTAGGGTAGCCTGGAGACTCATACAAGGTTAGGTCGTAGAGAGCTTGGAGACGTAGGGTAGCCTGGAGACTCATACAAGGTTAGGTCATGAGGAAAACTTGGAGACGTAGGGGCAGCCTGGAGACTCATACAAGGTTAGGTCATGAGAAAGCTTGGAGACGTAGGGTAGCCTGGGGCGCTCATGCAAGGGATGGAGTCATAGAGAGCTTGGAGACGTAGGGTAGCCTGGAGACTCATACAAGGTTAGGTCATAGAGAGCTTGGAGACGTAGGGTAGCCTGGAGACTCATACAAGGTTAGGTCATAGAGAGCTTGGAGACGTAGGGTAGCCTGGAGACCCATACAAGGTTAGGTCGTAGAAAGCTTGGAGACTAAGTTATTGTAGTATATGTTTGGAGACGTACAAGGAGCTGAGGAAACTAAGGAGAGGTGAGAGAGCTGAGAGGATAGGACTGAGAGATTTAATAAGAGCTGAGATAAATAATAAGATGCGAGATATGAAATAAAATCTGAGAGATACAGTTAGAGAGAGAGAGAGAGAGCCGCAGCGCATCGTTCATACACAGGGGCGTGAATCATCAGACACGGGGAACAGGAATCTGGTCAAGGTGTTCGTGTAATTGAAAACGAGGGGGGCGAGGGATAAATAACCCATTTATATGCAGGAAATATTCAACTTCATCATCTTATTAATGCAAAGTATCTCTCCAGCGCTGGCTCTTTGTGTGTAAATCCTAATTGAATTTAATGTGAAACAATTGGTCATTATCTCTCTCTCTCTCTCTCTCTCTCTCTCTCTCTCTCTGCTTCTTTCTGATTTTCTCTTTCTTTCTCTCTTATACTCTGTTTCTCTTTCTGTTTTTCTCTCATACTTTTCTTTCTCTTCCATATCTGTTTCATTCTTTTCTCTCTCTCTCTCTCTCTCTCTCTCTCTCTCTCTCTCTCTCTCCTCCTCTCTCTCTCTCTCTCTCCTCTCTCTCTCTCTCTCTCTCTCTCTCTCTCTCTCTCTCTCTCTCATAGGAACAATTTATACCAGCCCAACTTAACAAGTCTCGCCTTAACGTCTTTAAACATCCAGAAAAAATTATCCCAGCCAAGCCCCACCCCTCCAACCTTAACTAGCCCATTTTTACTAGCCACCCCAGCCACACACCCCACCCAATCTGTGTATCACTCTAGCTCAAGTTACTTAATATATTCTGACAGTATACAGTGTTGAGGGTGTTATGTGGTGGTGTTGTTGTTTATTAAGGAGTGTATTTTTGACCACCTGGAGTTCGTCTGGGTGTAAGCTGGTGGTGAAAGGTGCAGTAGGAATTGAGATGGAAAGAGAAGGAGCTGTAGGAAAAGTTGTTTTGATCCGGGTGTTGTGGGTGGGTGTGTGTGTTAAGGTGTGTTTAGGTGCGTTGAGGGTGTGTGAGTGATCCTGGATTGTGGGTTATAGTTTGTAGTGTGCGTTGGAGGAAGTATGTTTGTGATATGGTATGTGGTGTGCGTTGAGGAAAGTGTGTGGCGGCTTGTCGAAAGTGAATGAGTTCGTGAGTTTGTGTGTGTGTGTGTGTGTGTGTGTGTGTGTGTGTGTGTCAGGAGGGTTAGGAGGTGTCTCTTGGATGGTTTTTGTAGGAGGATCCTAAAGAATTTATAGAGGACGACTTGGTCTAGCATTCAAGTTCATTAAGTGGGAGCTGATCTCTGAGGACGACGTTGAAGGACGAGGTCACACTGAACGTTCTAATTGGATATTTAGAGGAACCTTGGAGGAGGAAGATGACGTTAAGTGAGCTTTTGATGGCCTCGAGTTTTGAGATGTTAAAGTTTATTTTTTTAATCTGCGACGGAAAGAAAAAAAAATGCACAATTTAATGTTTGGCGAAGAATTAGTAAGGTCGTTATTATATCTCTTCATCTGCATCCTGTTCCCCGTCCCCCCACAACTTCCTACCCCACCCTCCTACCCCACCACCTCCTACCCCCACCCACCTCCACTCCCCCACCACACTTTACCCCACCACCTCCCACCCCACCCACCTCCTACCCCCACCACCTCCCTACCCCACCACCTCCTACCCCCACCACCTCCCCACCCCCACCACCTCCTACCCCTACCCACCTCCTACCCCCACCACCCCCTACCCCCACCACCCCCTACCCCCACCCACCCCTACTCCCCACCACTCCTACCCCACCACCCCACTCCCCCACTCCACCTCCTACCCCCACCACCTCCTACCCCACCACCTTCCTACCCCCACCTCACCTCCTACCCCCACCACCTCTCGTCTTCCCCATTTATAACTTACATTGCCCTAATTTTATCAACCCTACAATGCCCATCCTTCCTTCTCCACCCCACCCCCATACTCCCACCTTCCTTTTCCCCCACCTTCTTGAACCCACATCTTTTCCTCCCTCCCTAACTCCCTCCTTCCCTCATCACCCTCCCACACTACCTGCTTCTTCCTTCCTTCTTCATCCCCACACCTCTCACCACATTCCCTACCTCCTCTCCCTCTTCCCTATCCCCACCCTCTTCCCTATCCTCACCCTCTTCACCTCCCATATCCTTTCTCTTCCTCCCTCATCATCCCCTACTCCCCTCCACTCCCTCTCAGGTACTATCCTCTGAAACTGGATCTCTCTTTTGACTCCGGTGAATAGAATTACGGGAAGACAGGTGACACAACAGACAGCCGCCGTGTGACGCCCGCTGAGCAACGATAAAGATCACCGAGCTTGTTCATGGCTCTTACCTCCCCCCCTGCCTTCCTGGTCTAGATGGCTGTAGAAGTGGGATTTATTTTGATTTTTTTTTTTTTTAGTTTGGTTCTTGTTATTTAAAGTGGATGTAGGGAGGTTGTGGTGGCGTGTAGGGGTGTGTGTAAGGGTGTTTGTGGTGGGTGTATGGAGTTATACTGAGTGTATGGGCTGTGTTGGGTGTAAGGGTGTGTGTGCTGAGTTTAGGGCGGATTATTTATTAAGATGATTTCCTCTTCGTTGACTGTCCTCCGTATAGCTAAGAGGAGGGGAGGGAGTGGTAATGTCATTTTCAGGTGATTAAGTAGTTGAGGGTAGTTAGGACTGGGGTGTACACTGGGCTTTTTGTGGTTGTTAATTAGATACACAAAGTTGTTAGTTGAAAGTTGATTAATTTACGGTAGTTTATTTTTGTGGTGGAGGGAGGCGTGTGTGTGTTTTTCTCTAGTTGTTGTTTGTGGGCGTGGGATGGCGTGTGTGTTTTTCTCTAGTTGTTGTTTGTGGGCGTGGGATGGCGTGTGTGTTTTTCTCTCTAAGTTGTTGTTTGTGGGCGTGGGATGGCGTGTGTGTTTTTCTCTAGTTGTTGTTTGTGGGCGTGGGATGGCGCGTGTGTGTTTTCTCTAGTTGTTGTTTGTGGGCGTGATTGTGTGCGTGTGGGATGGCGTGTGTTTTTCTAGTTGTTGTTTGGTTGTTGGGAGGCGTGGGATGGCGTGTGTGTTTGTCTCTAGTTGTTGTTGTTTGTGGTTGCGTGGGCGTGATGGCGTGTGTGTGTTTTCTCTAGTTGTTGTTTGTGGGCGTGGGATGGCGCGTGTGTGTTTTTCTCTAATTGTTGTTTGTGGGCGTGGGATGGCGTGTGTGTTTTTCTCTAGTTGTTGTTTGGTTGTTGGGAGGCGTGGGATGGCGTGTGAGCAGCAGTTATGGTAATGAGAGGATCTGGGCCCCACGCCTCGCTGCCTGGATACACATTCCACCTGCCTCACCCTCTACACTTTTGTTTATATTGTGGCACTCTCTCGTTTCACCTGGCACTGTTAAGTTTACTATATGGCACCTCTTACACCTGACACTGTTATATTTACGATATCCCCCGTCCCTCATGTTACTTGATTCTCTAGTAAGGTATCAACACTCTCCGGATAGCCGAGTGACTTGGAATTTCTACACCTTTAAAAACGTGGCAGCCTGAGAGGAATATTATTGTGTTGGGGTACTGTTGGCTCTGGCTTTGATCTATGAGCCTTCAACCTTAATAAAAACAAACATCCATTTCTCGAGTTAGTATGTATTGGAACGCCCATGGATGCGGAAAAATAGACGCCCACGCCACGCCCGCCCATGGCCAATCATCCACCAGCTCCTACAGCCACTGCAGGAACCACCCACTAGACGTTACACTAACATTGGCTGTTGGGATGTGTAGTCTATGAACTCTGTAGGTCATTCTGGTCATGAGTTATCCTGTCGCCATATACAGTTAGTTAGTTAGTTATGGTAGTTAGTTAGTTAGTTAGTTAGTTAGTTAGTTATGGTAGTTAGTTAGTTAGTTATGGTAGTTAGTTAGTTAGTTAGTTAGTTATGGTAGTTAGTTAGTTAGTTAGTTAGTTAGTTAGTTAGTTATGGTAGTTAGTTAGTTAGTTTGTTTGTTAGAGACGCACTGACCTCCCTAGACTACTAACGCCAACCTGTGCTGTGTCTTCAACTCTATTGTCACTTAAGCTGTTAAATCATCAGGGACTTGAAGATTCACTCATCAAAATTACTGTTGACATCAATCACTTCACTGTTGATGGGTCAATTGTCTGTTGCGTGTCGACAAAACAATGCTCCACCCACCCTCTGACACCCACCCCCACCCACCCACTCCTCCGACACCCCATCTCCCTACCCTCGACCCACTGACACTTCCCACCTCCCCTCAAAACCTCCCCTACCTCGACACCCCCCTTATCCCCGACACCCCGACACCCTAGCCAAGGCGCTAAAGCAACCATTGCCTCCCCCGTTCATTTTTCATCCGCTGAGACCATTATAAAGTTGGCACAAGTTTCATCATTACACACATGTAGCGGGCGGTCTGGTGAGGCCTTCAACTCTCACACAACTTTTCAGGGCGTTGTGTTGAATACCTTAATACACAGTTTGTGGTGTGTGTGTGTGTGTGTGTGTGTGTGTGTGTGTGTGATTGATTGATTTAATATTGTGTGTGGTGGGATTGTTTGTTTGTTTGTTGGTTTGTTTATGTAAGGTGTGTAGGTGGACAAACGAGAGAGGGTGTGTGTGTGTGTGTGTGTGTTTGTGTTTAGCTGTTGGGCCGAAGATATGTACATAAACAAAGTGGTTACCCTTATCGTAATATGTGTATCTTGGTACATTACAGAATTTATCCTTGCAAATAAAAATGACTATATGGAGCAGAACGACACATATATACTATTGGGTTATATGTAAAAAAAAATATATATGTTTACTTTTTAGATGTAGAAAAAAATTGTTTGGGGAAAAATGTTCTGTGGGGGAAAATATTAAGAGAGTCAGCGGGAGAGTGTGCCATCACCACTTTCTTAAAAGCCGTGACGATAACACGCCGGCTCAAGACAGCCGGCTTTGGGAGGGGCTTACCTGTTTGTCTTATTTTCCTGTTTGTCGCTGTTGTTTCCCCACTGTGGCAAGACTACTCGCTCTACAAGTATTGTATTTTATCTAGTAAATCCTCCTGCTGCTGCTCGTAAATGTGGTAGGTAAATCCCACACGCTGAAAATCGACTCTTACGTTATTCCCACACGAGTGAAGTAATGGCGGTCGATTCTCACACTCAGTCCCGTATATGTTAAGGGGCCAGTGAGGTGTTCTGCAACTCTTAAAATATTATGGAGTAAACGGTTATTGTGGTGATGTAAACGATCGTATTGGTATTAATCAGACGAGGTTATTCATAAAACCCAATAATGAAAGTGGATTTAGTCACACAATACTGTCTTATGATAACATGAACCGGAGGACAGTACCAGGAAACATCTCGTGGTGGTAACATAACTTATCTAACTTTTATACAGGAAGATTAATTACTTTTTTTTATACTTTTTTAATTGTTTTAGTGGTTTTTATGGCTTTTATATATGTCTTCTTTAATGAAATCCCGTAAAAGGTTTGGAGGTTGTGAACAAAAAATAAATTCTTCTTCAGCCAGGTGTGGTATAGCTTGCTGGGTTATGCTTCCACTGCTACTCTTAGAGGATGTATTGTGGTGTGGTATTCCCTGGTATCCTTCATGTCCTACACAGCCCATTCCACGTTTATGGTCCTACAGCAGCATTACCCCAGGACCTCTCACAGTTTCCGAAGGTCCTCCCACCACTTTTCCAAATACCTTTCTTATCACCTCCGACTACCTTTCCTTCCACACACACACACACACACACACACAGTCATAAGAGTCATTTAACACCTTTTAAAAGCCTTGGTCCATACATTCCAGAGTCTATTAACATTTCTTAGCGACTTCTAACCACTTTTTCAGTTACCTTTTCCCATCATTTCAAGGCCTCAACACCTCCTCCACGTCTTCCACCTGTTCCATCACCTCCGCAACCTCTTCCTCCATCATCACCTCCACCTCCTTCACCACCACCTCCTCCATCATCATCTTCACCACCATTACCACCTCCTTCACCACTACCACCACCTAGGTTCTCCCACAACCCCAGGGGCCACAGAGGGTCGTAAAGCCATACTCCAGCGTCCTCTAGCCACATTTTTTACGAATCCTCCAACACTTCCCAGAGGCCTCGACACCCTACTACCAGCTACTTTCTCTTACTCACAATATTACAGTGGCACCCTCCCCAGCCACTTCCCTATTGCCACTGTCAGTTTCCAAAAAAATACCTTATAGGCTTAAATAACCTACCAGAGACCTTTCCCGTAGTGCATAGATCCTTACCACTTGTTTGTCTTGAGATCTACTAATCCCTCTTAAGCTTGGAACCTGCTAATCCCTCTTTAAGCTGACATCAACCTCCCCTCAAGTTGATCTAGTCTATCCCAAGGCCTCACAGCAGCTTATTACAGCCCTCATTACGCCCTTATTACGTACCAGTTCCTAAGGGCCCTCCTCACCGCCCTCTCGTCATAGGGGGCAAACCAGCGAGAAACCGACCCCTTGTTTATTCTATGGATAGGCGGGCGTTCATCGGGGTGGATGGGCTTTGTTGTTTTGGGCGTGTATGTCTATTAAAGGGTGTTTGTAGGCTTGTGTCTCGGAGTGAGGATCCTGTTTATGTAGTGTGTGTGTGTGTGTGTGTGTGTGTGTGTGTGTGTGTGTGTGTGTGTGTTGGCATCTCTGTAATTTATGTATTTAATTAGCCATTGCAAGCTGTCGACTGGACTAGAAATATACTCTCATTTTCACTCAATCCCTCTCCCCCTTTATTCACTCACACCTCCTACTTGATCACTCATTCACCCACCCATTAACTCATTCACTCACCCATTAATCATTCCTATACAATACTTCATAATGCCTTCGTCTGCTACCCACCCCACCCCTTCTTCGGGATAATCGTAGGTGTCTTAAAGATCCTTAGTGAATTAAATGGGCCCTGTGTCTCCCTAGTGCTCATTTACATTCTCCATCGTTTTCTCATCCATTCTTCCTCGCCCCCTCTTACTGTCTCTTCATCATCGGTGTTACCCTATCTCTCTTTGTTTTGTTTTATATTACTGTTTTGTAGGCTCTCTCTCTCTCTCTCTCTCTCTCTCTCTCTCTCTCTCTCTCTCTCTCTCTCTCTCTCTCTCTCTCTCTCAGTAGAGCAACAAAGTGTCTCACAGCTCACATCTCTCACCTTACAACCAAGGGCCAGTCTCTCATCTCACAGTATCTTACACAGCTCCCCTCCCATCCCCCCATCAGCTGAGGTCGAGTCTACCAACGTTGATATTTGCATTTCCTGAGAGGTTGGCTTCGTGAAAATTACCTGAGCAGTTTGTTTCCCTCAAGAGTCCTGAATGAACCCTCCCTCCCTCCCTCCCTCCCTCCTCCTCCTCCCTCCCTCCCTCCCTCCCTCCTCCTCCCTCCTCCCTCCCTCCCTCCTCCCTTCCTTCCTTCCTTCCTTCCTTCCTTCCTTCCTTCCTGCCCTTACCCCCTCCTTACCCCCATTATCCGGCACCTCTTTCTCCACACCCGTCTTCATGCCCCTTCTCCATCACCCGCCTCCCCGCCCCTCCTTTCCACCTCTTCTTCCGGCACCTCCTTCCGCCCCCTCACGCCCCCCCACCCACCCCTCTTCCCCTTTCCTCCCGCTTTTCTCTTCCCGTTGGAGGTGCGGTTTACTCCAGCATGTGTTAATGAATTATGATGAAACTTGGGACGTGGCTATGACTTCTCTTCTCTTCTCTTCTCTTCTCTTCTCTTCGTTAGCAACATCTCAGACTGTCTTGATAACCATTCTAGTTATTTCCTCAGTTCCCCGAGTTTTAATTTTCTTTCCTTGGTTTCTTTCGTACTTCTTGAAGTTCTTGTTCTTATTCATCTTTCTTTCTTTTTATTTTGGGAAAGGGAGAAGGGATTAGCCTGCTAGAAGGGAAACTTTCTCACTATACTTTCACTGGCTATGCTTTCAGGTTGGCTAGGGAAAAGTTTTGGCTATTGCAGATTGAAAGAGAGTAAGAGTGAAGGAACTTTCTAAAATATACTTTCCTTGCTAAAGCTTATTTCTCTTGATACACTCTCTCACTTTGGTATGAGAGAGAGAGAGAGAGAGAGAGAGAGAGAGAGAGAGAGAGAGATTACGTTCAATTGACCTAATCATGACCAAATACTCTGAAGTACTTATACACACGACTACAGGAAGGGGGCGCCACCAATCCCCAGTCCTCATTTAAGCTTTCACGTTGAAGGCCTGTCAGGAGGTCGCTATTGTCGTCTGCTCCTCGCTAATGCAGAGTTTGACCCCGGGCCAGTGGAAAAGGGAGGAAGAGAAAAGGGAAAGGTGGAGTTAAAGGAAAGTTTAGATGGGTAAAGACGTATGAATCATGTCATTAAGTGGATGGAAAGGAAGGTTTTAGTGGAAGGGGGCAGAGGAGTGGTGAGTTGGTGTGGTAAGGGAGGGAAGTGGGGTGGTGTGGAAAGGGAGGGCACAGGGGGTGTGTTGGTGTGGAAAGGGTAGGTGAAGTGGGATAGGGGATGGTAGGGAATTGGTTCTGTATGGTAATGTACTGTATATGTAGTAATTGTTGTAATAGTAGAATGTGTAATGTTTTAGTAGTAGTTGTTGTAGTAGTGATAGTAATAATAATAATGGTGGTGGTGGTGGTAGTAGTAGTAGTTGTGGTAATAGTAGTAGTAATTGTGGTAGTAGTAGTAGCAGTGGTATTCGTAGTAATAGTTATCTATAAAGTAAATTTTTCCAGGATTAATCTTTATCTCTTATCAACGTATCTAATAAAACTAATGCCATCAATGACCTAACAATAAGCCTTACCTATCATCACTACCTCATTAGAACGTCATTAATTCACAGGTGATGAAAATAATTACATCATATACTAAGTGATTTACCTGTTAACTCGAACCCAATCTCAATGTCTAGTGAATTAATACCTGGTGGAATATAGTAGTGATCAGTGAGTCAGTTTACATATACAAGGTGGCTGATGAAGCGTTCCCCTACCTGCACCTGCCCTGCCTGCCTGTCTGCCCGGTGATTGCCTAAGGGAGGAGAGTTCAGGGCAAGAGGCTGAGGTAAGGGGTAAGGTGTGTGGAAGGAGGAGGAGTTGGTGGTGGTTAAGGGTTGAGGGTTGGGTTAAGGTTGCTAAGGGTTGGTTAAGGGTGTGAGAGAGGTGGAAGGGGTTAGTTAAAGGTAGGATATATGGAAGGGTGTAGGGTGTGAGCTGTAGTGTAGGGAGGAGCTAGGGTGTAGTGTAGGGTGCGAGGGGGAGGAGGCAGGACCAGGTTACCGCTAGGTGTAGTTGTATTGATGTCCAGCTCCAGCAGGGAACTAAAGTGGAGATGCCGCGAGACACCCCTACCTAGGTGTCCAAGTAGGCGAGAGGCGGAGTCCTACCTACCTAGAGAGCCTGCTTATCTATCTAGAGTTCTGCCTATTTAATCTACCTAGAGGTTCTACCTAGTTGGGGGGGGGGGTCTCACCTACCTAGATTCTTCCTCCCTTACCTACAGGCCTTCCCATCTGTCTTGGTAAGGGCTGGGATCTTCTGCTTAAATATTCGAGGTAGGGACGAGAAACGCGACTCGCCTACCTAATTGTTATAAAGAGGGGGAGGTCTTGAAGCAGCTTAGGAGTGGGGGATGGGTAGGTAGGGGGGGTCACACGTAGGTGGTAGGTGAGAGGCGGATCCTACTGCACCTTGAGAAGAAAAAGTTATCTACCTTAGTATAATGTTGAAGTAAGTCATTCGTTCTGCTATTACGCCAGGGAATAAACTTTTATCTGAGGGGAAAAAAAAGATTTTGAGGGTTAGGGGGGGGACTAGGTGGTAGGGGTGGTTAGAGGAAGGCCGGTTGGTGGTAGGTTAGGTTAGTTTAGGTTAGGTGAATGGGGAAGATACAGTTAAAGATAACTGAAAAGGATAAAAGGTAGATTGAGAGGGAAACAAGAGCAAAGGGGGAGAAGGGAGAGGAAAAGGGTTATTTAAAGCAAAGAGAATTAGGGAAAGAAGGGAAAGAAATTGACAGAGAGAGAGAGAAGGAGAGAGAAGGGGAGGGAAGAAACTCATCAACGAAAGTGGGAATAAGAAACAGCAGGCGACGAAAGAACGAAATATTATCGGAGGGGAATGGTGAGGGAAGCGAGGAAATCTGAAGGGGCGGGTAATTGAATGTGCGAGGTGAGTGAAGGGGTCAACTGCCGTACGTCCGGACACCCCAGGAAAAACAACCCCACCACCCCTCTTCTCCCCTCCCATCAGGACCCCCTCCCCCAGGAAGGACGCTCTAGGAAGACACACCTCGGTTCTGCTACCCTGAAAGAACACCCAGGACGGACGCCTCGTTATTGTTGCAGGAGTTGAACAAGAGAGAGAGAGAGAAAGAGAGAGGGAGGGAGGGCAGGTAGATGGGTGGTTGGGGTGCTGCCGATGTGGTATAGGGAAGGTAGATAAGAGGAATAGGTGTTATGTTGACTTTGTAAATAATTGTTAGTGTGTGGAGGGGGGTGGGGTGTATGTGTGTGTAGGGAAATACGGCTTTGAAAACATACTTACGAGACAGACAGACAGACAGACAGGTACAGTATATATACACACACCTGAGGACAGAGGCCGTCGTTGTGCCCGGCTAACAAAGTTATTGTACAATTGGAGAAGTGCAATGGAGAGGCGATATTGGAAGGCTTTATTAACGGTGGAGAGGTGAGGGGCGGTGAGATGAAGAGGTGAGGGGCGGTGAGATGAAGAGGTGAGGGGCGGTGAGATGAAGAGGTGAGGGGCGGATGAAGAGGTGATGAATGAAGGTGAGGGGCGGTGAGATGAAGAGGTGAGGGGCGGTGAGATGAAGAGGGTGAGGGGCGGTGGATGAGAAGGGTGAGGGGCGGTGAGATGAAGAGGTGAGGGGCGGTGAGATGAAGAGGTGAGGGGGTGGTGAGATGAAGAGGTGAGGGCGGTGAGATGAAGAGGGTGAGGGGCTGGTAGCTGGAGAGGTGAAGGGAATTACAGCGACGTAGAAGTAGATTTTGATGTATGATTTCCACTATTAGACACACACACACACACACACACACACACACACACACAGACAGACAGACAGATAGACAGACAGATAGGTAGAAGCGACGGGGGTTGTACAGGTATATGACAAAAACAACGACACTGGCCTGTGAATTCTTGGACAGGTGAGGAAGGTATAGGTATATTTAACAGGTAGGAAGAGAGACAGGTATGGGGGGGTCAATGGTAACAGCGACCAATGTGACCACTGTATCCTGTTACCTGTATCCCCCCCTCCCCCCACCCCTCACCCCCCACCACCCCTCTCCCCTCCTCCCTCCCCATCCCCCTCCTTCCCTCCTCCTCCTTCTCTCCTCCTTCTCTCCCCATCCCCCTGCCATCAGCTCGTTCTTGAAGACTCTTCGGATATGATATTTTTATTTTTTCACGTCAATGATGAAGAGCACGGAATATTTTCTTCATTTTTTATTTTTATGTGTGTCAGATAAATCTATTTTCTTGACGTGGAGGTCTGTCTGTCTGTGTCTCTGTCTGTCTGTGTCTCTGTCTGTCTGTCTCCCTGTCTCTCTGTCTGTCGGTTTTTCTATCTTTGTCAGTGATTCTCCAGCAGTCTCAGCCTATTTTTTCATGCGTTTTGTTAAGATTTCTGATATATTTCTCAAACTCAGACAATATATTTTTTTTTTCAATAGATGACCTACTAAAGGTTTTCTTTTTATATATATGCAACAAAAATATTTCACCATTTTGTAACGTATTGGGAAAAGATTTTGTTCGTGTGTACGTTATTCATCTCATCTCATTGGCAAAGATTTCAAGTTCCTCTTAACAATTCCAAACAGATCCATCTTTTTTTTTTCTTTTTTTTTCTTTACCCTCGTCATGGTATTAGAATCCATGACTGGAAAAAATAAAGAAATTTGAAAATAAAATAACAAGGACTGAAAAAGAAAGTTGAAAATGACGAGTAGGAAAAAATGGGAGAAACGGGAAATTTGGATCTAGGAATTGAGAGGATGAATAGGAGAGCGGGGAAGCGTTGTGCTGATTTGCCCGACAGTGTACAGGATATATATGATTTTCGGTCGGTCATTTTCACTTCCGGCTTTGTCAGGTTAGCAGGAACAAGGTGAATATGATCAAGAGTTAGAAAAAAAAATCGGTGTTTTGTGATTTTATTTTTTGGGCGTGACATGAAACTTATTTTTTTTTTCGATCTGTTAAATTGTGGGTGATATTTTCCCTTAGTTTTTTTTTTGTACGTAAAGGTAAGAAAAGTTGTGAAACAAAAACAAAATATTGTAGGGAAGAATTGAGATTGCTTATTGACTTGTAAACACTGAAGCATAGGTTGGATACACACACACACACACACACACACACACAATTTGTTATTAAAATATTCACAACACATCGAAAGCTGACGGTAGGAAATCCACGGATCTCTGTTTAAGTTGAGTTGCGAACACTGATATTTGTGTCCGTCAATTCCTGTCAGGATTTCTGTCTAAAGAAAATAGAATGAAAGGAACATGTCAAAACTAATCTCTGAAGACCGAGGAAATATACAATGTTTTTCTTTTTTTTACGAGATATTTATACCTATTTCGTGTAAAAAAAACTTGTCTTAATTTATTTTAAGACCATGGGGAAGGAAATACGGTGATAATTTTCTTAGAAGCGTAAAATAAATTTATATTTTCTTATTGGTAAACTCTTGAGATATTTATTCCCGTCGCTTCGTGATACAGTTTATGTTTGAAAAATTTTGAGGAGACTGACGCTGGTTCTGACGTAAGAACCGATAAGGAAGATTTTGACTGTAGTTACGATTCGGTGTAAATGTTTGTTTACTGGTGATAATATTTGGGCAATTAATTAATGTTTTTTGGTGGTATTGTCATCTAGTTTTACTTATTATAATATTTTTTATTTTTATATCATTGATTATTGATGTTTATTTATTTGTTTCGTTATTTACGGTTATTTTGGTAATTTATTGATATCTAAATAAAAAATATTTCTTCTTAATTTACTCAATTATTTTTATTTTTACTTTTTGTTTTTATTTGTTTTATTTGTAGTTTATTTTAATTTGTTTTTTGTTTATTTATTTTTATTTATTCCCCCGGGTTCATGATTGGAGGTCGGCGTAGAGTAAAGAGCGGGGAAATGGGAAGCGCAAATTAGATACTGGGGATATATATCACCTCTATAAATTCCTGTTTAAAGTTAAAAGAAGTTTGGTGTTGGTAGTGGTTAGGTCTTAAGGAGGCTGCCCTTCCTCTCCTTTCCTCCTCCTCATCTTCCCTTTCCTCCATCTACTCTCTCTCTCTCTTCCTTCACATCACCCCCATCCTCCCTCTCCACATCCTCCTGTTCCTTCACATCACTCCCTTCTTCCTCCTCCTCCTGTTGTGGTAGTACTATATGGAGGCAAATTCCTGTTTTGTGGCGATAACTATTAAAACCAAATGACATACTCACAGCACCACGACTACAGCTGGAACTCTTAACCCGGCAACACGTATTATTTTTTACTTATTGAAGAAGCACCAACCACAGCAGCTCTTCATAGTGTGGTGAGCTCACAACACCCCCACAGAACTATATAAACAAGGTGGGAGTAATTATCAGTGTGTACAGTAGTTGGCGATCTTCCAAGTTAAATATTAAACCGCTACAAAAACTACACCATTATTTTTTTTTTTTTTGGTCTCTCTTAAGCAACACTTCGGCTGCCAGGAAGAGGGGGTTCTTGTTGTTTTACACGAGTCGTCCTTGTGTGCTTATTCGTGTCTTTCTTAGCTCTTATTACGACTACCACCACTATTACTACGACTACAATCACTACCACTGCCACCACTATCACCACAATCACCCACCACTAACCTCTACAGCCACGACCGCTTCTACTCCCACAGGTAATTTATCGTCGCCAGAGTCACACGCCGGTACAGAGATAAACATAGGCTAGGATTCGGTTACTAGGTGGGTATCCGGCTCGTATTTTAACCGGACCTTGTTATTTCTGTACATTTTATAAAGATGTTATTATACTTCAGTCTCGTAAATTGTCTCCCTTCCTCCCTTCCTTTACATCTTCCTCTTCCCTCTTCATCTTTCTCCTTCCTCTTCCTCTTTCTTCTTCCTCTATCTCCTCCCTCTACCTCCTCCTCCTCCTCTTTCTCTTCTTTCTCTTCCTCCTACTCTTTCTCCTTCTTTTCCTCCTCTTCCTCTTCTTTTTCTCTTCCTCCGCCTTTTCCTCTTTCTCCCCCTTCTTCTCTTCATCATCCTCTTCGTAGTCCTCTTCCTTATGCTGGGGAGGTCGTAGGTCAGCTAGGAATGGTCGCAGGTCAGTTGGGGTTGTCCTAGGTCAGCTGGGGGCAGTCGTAGGTCAGCTAGAGTAGGTCGCGTGTCTCTCTAGTCGTATTTTGGGTCGTTCGTCACGCTCGCGGCCGCTCATGAAAGTATTAATTAGCGACCAAAGTTACTGAGGATTTTTTTTTTAATTTCTTGGTAACTTTCTTGTCTTTCCATCCACTTTTGGGGGGAATTTGTTGCATGCTCTTGATAAATTGTTCTTTCTTTCTTTCTCTGCCGAACATTCTCCCTTCCTTCCTTCCTTCCTTCCTTCCTTCCTTCCTTCCTTCCTTCCTTCTTTCCTTCCCACATCTTCACTCCTACTCTTGTATCGATTCATCCCTCCCTCATTCCTCTCCTCCCTTGCTCTCTCCCACCCACCTTTAGTTAGATTAAGTTAGGTTAGGTTAGAATAGGATAGGCCAGGTCAAGCCAAGTCAGGTTTGGTCAGCTCTGGTTATGTCAAGGCAAGTTTAGTCGGCTTAGGTCAAGTTAGGTTATGTTAGGTCAGGTCAGGTCAGGTCAGGTCAGGTCAGGTCAGGTCAGGTCAGGTCAGTCATTTGGGAGAGAGAGTACGAGGAAGATAAGGTCATTTATTGCTTAAAACCAATCACGATATATCAATGATAACTCCCAACAAATGAGACCTAATGGAGAAAAACGATAATAAAAGAGAAATAGATAAAGACACGTTGTTATGATGTACATTAACTATAACGAATGGAAGACAATGGAAAATAAACGATAATTACAGAATAAATTGGAAATAAGGTTGATGAATGATGTTGTTTTCTGTGGCAAATACATGTGGTAGGAGATGACTTTGATAGATATGGGTATTTATAATGAAGGTATGTATAATGTAGGTATGTATAATGAAGGTATGTATAATGTAGGTATGTATAATGTAGGTACGTATAATGTAGGTATGTATAATGAAGGTATGTATAATGTAGGTATGTATAATGAAGGTATGTATAATGAAGGTATGTATAATGTAGGTATGTATAATGTAGGTATGTATAATGAAGGTATGTATAATGTAGGTATGTATAATGTAGGTATGTATAATGTAGGTATGTATAATGAAGGTATGTATAATGTAGGTATGTATAATGCATGTGAATAAGTGTTAGGTGTATGTAATAGATGTAGCGTAATCTGTAGCTTATGCTATTATACGCTTGAGTGTTTGTTAGTCTGTACGGAATTTCTGTCGGCCCGTTTGGTGTTCCTGTTGGTCCATTCGGCATTTCCCTTTTATCCAGTGAACATAGTGCTTAAAGGATTTTGTTTTTTGCGTAATGTCTATTGTCTCTGCCTCGTGTTTGTCTAGTCGTATCAACAAGTTAGTGCCCCGGGCTTACTAAGGTGAGAAGCTGTATTACATTGTTCAGTTCCTTTATACATTTAACGCTGTATAAAGTTTGAAGGGAATAAAGTTTTGACTTGTAATTATACCGAAGCAATTTGTAGGCTCGTGTGTGTGTGTGTGTGTGTGTGTGTGTGTGTGTGTGTGTGTGTGTGTGTGTGTGTGTGTGTGTGTGTGTGTGTGTGTGTGTGTGTGTGTGTGTGTGTGTGTGTGTGTGAACAAAATTAAAACACAACATAGACTAACAGACATACAAGGGTGATAAACATAGTGTAGGGAATAACATGACCACTATCTAATATAGAACAATATAACGATAATAAATAACAATAACAATAACTTGGGTAATTTATCACATACTAAAAATAATATCGGTGGGATAATGACAATACCAAGTGACTACAACAGGTAAATTGATGTAGTTTAAGTTGAAGAAAAGGTAATTTGGGTTTTGTGTGTTATATTAGATATTCGAACTATAATTACGTGAAGGAAGGAAGGAAGGAAGAGAGGGAAGGAAGGAGGGAGGAAGGGTAATATGATAGTGAACAGAGTGTATAGTAGGAAGATGATAACGGAGGGGAGAGAGAGGAATATTACCTGGGGATGAGCAATATTTTTTGGTAGATGGAATAAGGGAAAACATATTAGGCGTTAAGGTATTGAAAAACTGATTAATATGTAAAATTATAGAAATGGTAAATAAAATGTAAGAATATTTTGAAATTAATACAATATTGTTACTATTATTTGAAGACTTATTATTAAAAAAAAAGAATAACTATAGAATTTGATATTATTTATCACTTGATTTACGTAGTTTAAAAAATAATAATAATAATAATCCAGGGGTAAGCCGAGATGATTTGCTTGTGTGCTGTTCGACCTAGCGTTTATTATTTACCTAATGACCTCTAATTACCCATTATTAAGCGTTATGAGGCCCTGGACGAGATAATTACCAGAGGAAAAGAACATTGTTGTTGGTGAAATATAAAGTCAGTGTTGCCAGATTAAAAGTTGATTTGTTTCCAGGGTAAAAAAAATGGAAGATTCGACACCAAAAATGTTGGTTTGTAAGTATTTATTTTTTCTGAGTGATGGGGTATTGGTAATTGGATAATGGGGGGGGTGTTTAGTGATGGGGATGAGAGGATGGGGGGTTGTGATGGGGTGAGGGGGGAGAGAGTAGAGGGTGTGTGGTGAGAGAGAGAGTATGGTGATGGGGGTGAGAGGAAAGTGTGTATGGTGATGGGGAGAGAGAGAGAGAAAGTATGGTGATGGGGGTGAAAGGAAAGTGTGTGTGGTGATGGGGTGAGGGAGATGGGAAAGCGTTGGATAAAGGAGTTAAAACAAAATTATGAAAATGTAAATAACTACGAATCGAGAGAAAAACAAACACAGAGCAATGTAATAAAACGATCAAGAATGAAAGAAGAGAAAGGAGGAAAAACAAGAAAATATAAGGAAAAAATGGGGAAAATAACAGCATCTTATAGGAAGGTGACACTAAAGGGAGGAAAACCGCTTTCTGGGGACAATTTTAGCTGCCACCACTGACCATTTTTGTGGGATAATTACCAGTTTTTAGTGCGGAAGAGAGAGTGGGTGGGGGGAGGGGGAGGGGAGTGTTCTGACAGTAAAGGCTAGTGAAAGGGGAGAGAGGAAATAGAAATGGGAAGAGGCAGTTGTATAAGGGAGAGGGGATAATAGGAGGGAGAGAGGGGACTGTGTAAGGGGAGTGGGGGTTGTAGAAGGGGGGGAGGGTTGTAAAAAGGGTTAAGGGATCACAAAGGGGTAAATACTATATTGATTTAGACCAACCATTATAATAATACTTTATATTATCTATATATTATTGTCTGCATTATATATATTTTGCTTTTACGTTGGCGAGGATTAGCTTATAGATTGTGAGTGCTTTCAGTCGCTCTCAGAGTTTAGAGGTTTAACTCGGATCCATGTGTGGGTTTATAGTTCTTTGTGTATTATCTAAAGGTAGGCCGTTTTCAGCTAACCTAACCTAACCTAACCTAACCTAACCTAACCTAACCTAACCTACGAACTCTCGCTTCTATCTCTACTCCTCTCTCGTCTCCTAATTCTCCCCCTCCTCTTTTATCTCCCCAGACTTTTCTCCTCCTAGCTCCCCACTTTAATCCTCCCTATCTCCCCGAGTCTCCTCTTATCTCCCCATTCTACTCATCTCAACTCCCCCCCTCCCCCCTCTCCTCGCCCATCCTTGAATTTGTATATAAAAACAACACTGCGTTTTCCATCCTCTGATCCCTACAGTTCAATCTCTCTCGATACGCAAAAATAAAAGCGTACATTCTCCCCCCCCTTCCATCCCCACCCCCTTACCCCCACCCCCTGCCCAAACACTCGTCTTTGAGCCAGAACCCAGATGCGTAAAAAATTCGCCCCTCCCCCCTTTTTTTGCCCTTCTCTGCGGCGTTTTGCCCTCGACGCTTATAAGGTACTCGCTTTGATTCCTTATTGATTTCTGACTACCCCATGCGTTTCCCCCATCATCATCATCATCATCATCGCGTTTGTCCCCATCCATGCGTTTAATCCCTTTTCCATGCGATTAAGACATTTCTCTTCCTTTATCGATTCCCCAAAAACTCTAATGCGGAAAAGAAATGTCCCTCATCACCACCTCTCTTTCCTCCCAACCCCCCACCTCCCCATGTTTCCGCTTTGCTTAAGACTCTTCCCCCTCTTTATGGGTTAAATACCTCTCTCCTCCTCCGACCCACTTTTCCCCTCTTTGATACGCCACTTCTTTGATCTACCTTCCCCTCCCTCTACCCCTCTCCCTCCCTTTTAACTCCTCCTCCATCCCTTTTCCTTCTCACTTTAAACCTCCCAACCCTCCCTTACCACCTCTCTTCTCCACCCCACATAACCCTCCCTTGCCTCCATCCCTCTTCCTCTCCTCTCCCTTCCCTTCCAACCCTTTTCTCACCATTCCTCCTCTTCCATCTCCTTTTTCCTCTCCGACCCCCCACATCCCCCTTACTCTCCTCTCCTCAACCCTCACTTTTTCCCTTCCTTCCCTCCCCTCAACTCTCCCTTCCTTCCCTCCCCTCAACTCTCCCTTCCCTCCCCCTCTTCCCCTCTCCCCGGTGCCTTTCCCCTTCATTTTTCACTTCCTCTCGTTGCGTAAGGCAGAGGCGGCAGGTAAAATCGCCCCGAGGTTTGGACGCCGGAATTGCAAAGCCTCTTGTGGTGTTTTTCCTCCTGAACTTAAGAAAAATAATTGTACTCTTATATATGGTTGACAATTGAACTTTTTTATTTATGGCTGATATTTGAACTTTTTATATATGGTTAATTGAACTTCTTATAAATGGTTAATTGAACTTCTTTATATATGGTTGATAATTGAATTTTTTATATTGATCGCTCGGATTGTTCCCCAAGTCGTTCTGATTGTTTGTAAGGTCACTCTGATTATTCGTAAGATCACTCTGAATGTTCCTGAGGTCATTCTGATCGTTCCCAAAAGTCACTCTGATGGTTCCTGAAGTCGCTTGTATCTCACTTAACATATATATTTGCAATTGTCGTAAAAGATTTGCTTGCAAGTGCGATTTCTAACCGACAGGGCAGGACAGGAAGGATATTGCTGTGGCGGAAGAGTTTATTTCAACCCTCACTCTACCACATCGTTGTCGCGTTTCCTTCTGATATTGCTCTCGTTAGTGTTTCCTCGGCTCGTTACCCGCCAGTATTGTGAAGAGCTTTTGCGGTCATTGTTTTGTGGAAGGGGGGAGGCGGGGGGTGATTTGTCCGTGTGGGGGGTGTCCGTGTGTGGGGAGGGTGGGTGTGTGTGTGGGGGAGGGTGTGTGTGTGTGGGGGGGAGGGTGGCTGGTTTGTGTGTGGGGAGGTGTTGTGTGTGTGTGTGTGTGTGTGAAATCAACCATATCTACCGTATTGAACGAAATATTCTGAAACGTGACTGTACATTTTGGTTATATTGTGGAACTATAAATTGCAATATGGTGTCATGTCATGTGATTTTTTTTTTTTCACTTTTCATCGTCTTGAAGAATACAGTGGAGACATGGGACTATATACTTTTTTTTTAGGGTTAGGTTAGGTTTGATAGGGAAGGATGGAACCCACTCAGCCATAGGGAAGAGGGATAAGGATGGACGAGTGTTTAGGGAGTTAACAGAAGACTTGTGGAAGAAGGTTGATGACAGACTCTCTCTCTCTCTCTCTCTCTCTCTCTCTCTCTCTCTCTCTCTCAGATTTTGATAACACAAATATATTAAGAAAATAAATATAATGGTATGGGATTATTGAGTAGGGATTTTATGAAGGATTAATAGTAAAAATCTTTCAAGTAGGGATTTAATTATATGGTATTCATAAGTACGGTGTAGCCTCAGCCACTACAAGAGGGTTAATTAGCCTATGATTATAATTTTAGTTGATTTAATGATATAAGAACCCGGACTTAGCTTTTAATGAGCCAAGATTGTAATTGGAATGCGAGGTGTGTGTGTGTGTGTGTTTGTGTGTTAATGATTTGAAAGATTATTTTGAGGGATATACGGATTGGAATATCTATATATACATTAGTGTTATGGAAGGATTTATATTAAACATCTCCTTAGAATAGGGTGTAATGGGTTTGGAGAATAGAGCGTACTATCTAATGGAGTTAATGGGTCGTGAGCGTGTGTTAGGTGTTATAATGGGTGGTGGTGGTGGTAACAGCAGTGGCGCGTGGAGGAGTTGTTGGATAATGGTGTAGCGGGTCGAGTTCTGTTAGTAATGTGGAGTAGATGTGTAGCGTGTGGTGAGGGTGCAGCCGAGACCGTGTGGGGGTTGGGAAAGGCGAGGCTGAAGAGAGGAAGAGTGTTGGGGGAGGGTAAAGCTAGAGGAAGGAAGAGTGGAGAGGAATGTAAGGGGGTGAAGGGAAGGAGGAAGAAGAAGGGTGGAACGGTGCTAAGGGGGAATTTTGGGAAGAAGGGTGTAGGGAAGTGAGGAGGAGAGTTGAATGGAGGGATGGAGAGAGTAGAGTGAGGAAGGTTAGGGAGGATAGGAGGGAGAGAGTTACATGGTGAGGGGGGTGGATAATGGATAGATAAGGAGAGAGAGAGAGAGAAAGAGAGAGAGAGTGATGAATTGTCCTTGGTCTATAGGAAATACAGAAGGGGAGAAAAAGAAGAAGAAGAAGAACTGGATGATATTAGAAATGTAGGAAGAGGGAAGAGGAGAAGGGATAAAGGAGAAATGTACGAGATGTGATGAATGACCGTACGGAGAGAAAGAGGAAGGGCAGGTGGGAGAAAGGAAAAGCAAAGAAGACGAAGATGTAGTAGATGGAAGAGAGAGAGAGAGAGAGAGGTAAAAGGAATGGGCCTTTGAGGTACTGCTTTGATTGATAGTAAGAGGGGAGGTGGAAGAGGTAGAGAGGGAGAAAGAGAGAGAATAATAAAGACGTAAGGGGAAAGAGACAGACAGGAAAGGTGGGTGAAGGGAATAGAGAAAGGGGAAGTGTGAGAGAATAAATGAATGGTGAATAATAAAGACTTGAGAGAAAGAGAGAGACGGGACATGGGAGAAAGGTGATAGTGAAAATTAAAGCTCTCTCTCTCTCTCTCTCTCTCTCTCTCTCTGCAGCAGCGTAAAGCGAGAATTGACACAGCAATTTAATCGATGGTATATTTGTACTGTGTGATAAATTGCCGGCGCCGCCCAACCCGTCATTGCAGTAATTGCCCGGAACGCTAACTGCTGAACTAGGAGCTACAGATGGATGCTATTGGCTTATTGCTGCAGGAGAGAGAGAGAGAGAGAGAGAGAGAGAGAGAGAGAGACGGGGGCAGGCAGTTAAGCTGATAAACGATTGTACAGACAGACATAAAGGTGACAGGTATACAGACAAGCAAATAGACTAGAGAATTTGATAGACGACCGATTATACAGACAGACAGACAGACAGACAGACAGACAGACATATTAATACCTGGGCACATTTTGCGTCATGAAATATTTGTGGTAAAGATACGGAAAAAAATAATTTTAAATATAAATAAAAAAATTACGTTAAAAATAGAAGATAATAGAGAAGAAAAAAAAGTAATTTGAAAGTCCATAAATAATTTGGTTTAAAAATAAAAGTATAGTAAAAAAAATATATATATATAGATACAAGTGATGAAATATCGTATTGTAAATGGATAGAAAATATGATAATAATCACATATATGGTAAAGGAAAAAATATATATAGTAATTAATAACAAAAGTAAGGGAATTTTCCATAAGTGGTTGGGAAGAAAACAAAAGACAATCAACGTAAACAAAAAAAAAGTCAATAATTAAAATGTCTTTGTTATAATGGTCAGGGAAGGAAGTATGGAGAGAGGTTAATAATACTTACAAATTGAGGTGTGTGTGTGTGTGTGTGTGTGTGTGTGTGTGCGCGTGTGCGTGCGTGCGTGTGTGCGTGTGTGTGTGTGTGTGTGTGTGTTATAACAATATTCAGTGTGATCTTACGACGCACAAAGTTTTCTAGTCGTTTGAACTTACGACATAACCAAAGTTTCCCATGGTGTGAGTTTACGGCACCAAGTTTAGTGTTGTGAACGTAAGACTTACTAAAGTTCAGAGTGTTGTGAGATTACGACACACCGTTGTTTCCAGTGCTGTGAGATTACTATACAAAAATTTACTGATGACACAACTATGGTAACACAACACAGTGAATTTGAAGACACTGAAATCATATTACTTGTTTGAACAAGCCTCAACCACCGAATTGGTCTTTAATTGGTGTAGAAGTAGTTAGGAAGCGTGGTATATAAAACATTACAGCTAATTGGGGAAAGTTATCCATCAGTAGGTCAAGAGAGGTGGGTATAGAGCTAGCAACGCAACCTCACGCGCAGACCTTCATTGGTAATATTGAAATCCTGACTATGTAATAACCCTGTGGAGTCTGTTGCAAGGAGCAAGTATATGAATGTTGCAAATGCATGTCTACATTTTGGAAATCTGTTGTGTGTTAATTGTGAGGTGTGTAGGCGGCCTCATCAGGATGGTAGGTGGTTAAGTGGAGGGGGAGGGGGGCACTACCACTTGATTATTGCAGGAGGGGGAGGGGGGGCACTACCACTTGATTATTGCAGGAAGGGGGAGGGAGGGGTTCTACGTGCCAGTACACTTTCCTCACCACTCCCTCGTTTGCCACTTCCCATTGCTGGCCACTTTGCCACTATTTATTCCCCTCTCATCGCTCTCCACTCACTATCCCTCTCACCAACCCCACTTGCCTTTGATCTCTCGTCCCTTCCCACTCACTACCCTTCTCGCGTGTAACTTCTTTACTTCTCCTCGTCGTTTCCGCTGTCTTGCCTCCGGCCACTGTATCCCACTATTGTTAACTTCCTGATTACCACTGCCACCCCTCACGCCCCTCTGTCCCTCCACATACCAACACACACCCATACATCGACATAACACACGCACACACTTCCCTATACACGCACAAACCCACATACACGCACAAACCACATACACGCACAAACCACATACACGCATAAACCCCCAAAACACATGCACACACTCACACACGCACTCACATGCCTTCAAAGAGTTAAGCAAATTAAAAAATGGAGGCTCACTAATATGTTCTGAACGAGAGAACGACACCAAACACACAGACTGAAGTAAAGCGTGAAGTAAACTAAGGTGATGGTATTGTTGTTTATTCCTTGAAACAAATATGCAAATTAAAACAACAACAGGAAAAGTTTATTCTTAAATTAAAATGAAAAATAAGATAGTGATGGAAATTATTATTATTTTTTTTTATCTCTAAAGTTTGAAAAGTAAAATATGCGGAATGACTTTTGGGGATGAAAAAGGTGGAGTGATTTTAGGTATGGATGTAATTAAGAAATTTCTCTGTATGGTGAAATTTGTTGGGGGTCACTAGGGCGTGTAATGCTTTATAGTTTACAATTACCCCAAGTCTCAAGAGTAAGTAAAATCAGGCGTGCTGATTCCCTAGACTTTAACGGGACATTGTGTCGGGAGTGTAGAAAAGGCGGCTCAGCTCCCCGTAAAGCGTATGTATTATGCGTATTCTTCGGCGTGAAATCGTTTGATGTCGTTTGTGTGATATTTATATTTGTGACTTAATTTTATTCATTCTTTTTCAGGATATATTGAACATTATTGGGTTGATTGTGTGTCGTTAATATATACAGAACACTGGAAGTCTTTGTTGCGATCAGGTGAATGACTGAGCCGTGTGTGTTTATTTTTGTGTCAACAGTGGAGAGGAAACTTTTATTATGTGAGTGTTAGCGTGTTGTAGCCGGCGTGTGACGTCATGTCCGGCGGGCGCCACGCTGCTCCCATGACCCAGGAGACGGGGCGGCGGCTTTCGGGGGACCGCCAGGGGAACAAGAAACCCTCCGGCACCTCCGCCCCCTCCCGCACCAGCATGAGCGGCCTCCTGCCTAGTCCCGTCGTGTGTGGTGACGAGCCCAGCTTCCTCGCCCTCTTCCACAACGGCAGCTCCAAGCGCATCGCCGACGGCTACGACAACAACAACCTCAAGTATAACGGTACGGCCAGACAGCAGGAGAACGGCGGCGGTCGCCTGGGCCTGGTGAACGGCGAACGGTCGTCGGATTCCGAGGACTCTGGCGCCACTTCGGGTGCCACGAGCGGGAAGGAGGCAAGTCCCGGCTATGAGGAGAGTTCCGGGTCCGAGCAGAGCAGCAACCCGCCGCTGTCAGAGGATACCCGGGGTGATGATGACATAGAGCCAGCTCCCGCCCCGAGAAGAATCAGGGCGTCTCTCCCCAGATCACAGACGACGCCCGTCTTGAACGGTGACCACACCCTGGATGACGCCCTCAGGCCGCTGACCCACTATGGGCAAGAGTCGCCCAGTAGTGAAAACACGAGGTTTAACAACGGCTTGAACCGCATCCGCGCGGCACACGAGATTAACGTTAGCAAACTGGCTTACCTGGAAGCTTTGTTTCAGCGCGCCAAGCTGGAAGAAATACGACTAAAAAGTCTGACATCGGACAGTCGTACTAGTGAAAAACGGACACACAAGTCATTGAGCAAAAGCTTACAGAGCCCCGAGAGTGGCTACAAGTCGTTGCCGTCGTCAATATCGGACTACGGCCTTAGGAGCTACTCGTCCTCCAACAGCTCTGCTAATGTCAGTAACAGCACTTGCGGATCAACGTTACCGGATGGCCAGGCGCTACTAAGAACCATAGAGAACCGTCTCCAGCACGCTAGACCACAAGACAAGAACAGCGGACGGACGCTGTACCAGTGTGGGGGCAGCAGCAGTGTGGGCAGCCTCAGTCGCTTGACGGGACTCAGCCCTGCCACCAGCGGGACCTCCACACCTGCTAGGTTTGTGTCTCCCTCACGGAGTGACGGTCACGCTGTCTCGAGGGGGTCCTCTGCCACCACTCCCAACAGTACCCCCGCCACCACCCCCGGGGGCACGCCCAAACGCCCAGATGGTCTTGGGCGTCCCAGCGGCCACGTTAGCCAAAGGTCGCTGCCTCATAGTTACCGCAGCCGCTCGGCCTACAGCTCTCCTGCTGTATCACCACAGCGAGGCCCTGACCCCGGGGGTTTCTTGGTGTCTCCCTCTGGCCCCGCCCCCCGGAGGTTCTCCAGTTTAGATCTTCGGGGTCGGGGACAGCTTCGTCAGCTGCCCCTGCGACACACAGCCCATGGCTTCCCAACCTGTGTGTTGCCCATCAGCCCGCCCTCGCCTGCCCAGGGCACTCAGGCATTCCACCGCAAGATGCAACTTTTCTTCGAGATTATGGACACACAGTCGAGGTTTTCTCAGGTAGGCGTGGCTGTGCTTCACCTGGCCAAACTTATTGGCTGCCACTTTTCATGCTACTAGACTAGTACTAACTATTAACATCTCCTAAAGCACATTTTGGCAATATTAAGATATTATGGCCCAATCTCATTATATACAGTATACATACAAAGTTACTCATAATAAGCTAGTTATTAGACTACTAAATACAGTAATTGTCAATGCATTTATTCATTAATTAAGCCATTAGATAGGACTTTAGCTTGTAGTGTATGAAGGCACAACCCGAGCAAGTTCACTAATATTTCCTCCTGTAGCTCTCTTACCAGTTAGAGTTGTATATGTAAAAGTAAATGTATTAGAAATGAATACATATTAAAACACAAGACACAAATAACACAAATTAGTACCACTTGGGTATTATGTGTACGGTATATATATAATTATGCTCAGTCGTTAACTACTAACATAACTACCACAGCCAGACGTTCTCTTAACTGGTGATGGTGGTGGGTTGTGTTGTGGTTGCTTCGGGTTGCTTTCCTTCACTGCACCAAACTTTTTTTTACATTCGACTTCATCAAATCTCCAGTGTTGTGACGTAACGGGAGAGTAAAGTTTGGTGTGTGTGTGTGTGTGTGTGTGTGTGTGTGATTGATGTATACTTTCACACGTACAATAATTATGAAGGGAATCAGTAAATTATAATAAATTATCTCCACAATTTTAATAAATATACAAATTTATTCCTTATCAAGTTTCTTTTTATACAGAACAATAATTTATTTTTTAGAGTTTGCTTCACAGTTTGTAGAGTTTACTGTAGAGGCCTCAGTGATTGGTGCCCAGTTATCAGAGTTTACTGCACCTGATGTCAGTCTTATCTGGAGACATGGAGTAGTGATTAGCTGGCGGGAAATGAAAGGATACTGTGGAGACATTAAGAGTTTGGCTTCTGTTTATGTACCCAAGTTTACTGTAGAAGCCATTGCAGTTAAGGATAAATCAAATAATATTGTTCAGTTTGAGTTGTGTTGTGTATGGATGAATTCTGGACGTATATGAACCAATTCTGGACGTATATGGACAAATTTTGGGCGTATATGAACCAATTTTGGACGTATGTGGACCAATTTTGGACGTATATGAACCAATTTTGGACGTATATGAACCAATTTTGGGCGTATGTGGACGAATTTTGGGCGTATATGGCCATAAGAGTGTAAACATCGCTGGATCACTTGTACACACCAGAGTTTGCTGTGTCGTTACCTCACACCACTTAAGGAGAAATTTGATAATGTTGTCTGTGTATTGCCATTTATATATTCTCTAATGTTCAGTCTCATTCTTCATAGCTCGCTCAGTACTACCCCTATGAGCAGTCTCACCAAAAGGTAGGTACAATATTCTCCCTCACCTAGGAGCCTTCCTATCCCGTTAGAGTAGAGATTTTGTTCCCTCACCCCACTTTTGGTTACGATAAGTCAGTTAATCCCAAGCAAAGGGAAGTTATCGTATATCACGTGTTATTTTGTACTCATGGGGGTCAGTTTTTATTTTATATCCGAGTGATATTGTTGTACTCATGTGGGACTGTTAATCTATCAGACAAAGTTATATCATTTTTTTTTTAAGCATTGATCGGGGTTACGGTATGGTTCGAAGTGGTTTAAATCATCTCACTCATCGTCACTTAATCTGAGTTTTGAGGTTAAATAAAAAAGTCCCATAACTTTTTTTTTTTCGTAAGCACAGTTGTGTGACTTACGATACCTCCTCATGGGTACAAACTTTGCTGATTATTTTCTTTTTATACCAATATTTTTCATAGGGAAAGGAAGGCACCTTCTTATGATTAAGAACATGTTTTTTATCTAATTTATATATATAAATTAATAGACCAGTTTATATAGTGATTTATCTAGTATAAATTTTACTCAGCATGTTGGAAAGATATTTTCCTTATTAATAGTTTACACAATATTTAGTATGATAGTAATCTAGTCAAGTATAGCTGTAATGTTAATAATAATCCCGAATTGTGTATTTAATGTCACTATTTAATGAAAGTGTATAATCACATTAAGGTAATTTATGATGATTTAATTAACACTGAGGACAAACATTGGATCTTTAACATCATTGTTTTATCGAATTATTAACCAAATTTCTCGTTTTTTTTACAGGTATGTTTGAGGATGAGGGGGTGTCCTTGTCCGCTGTAGACCGTGAGTACACCTGTGTTTTATCTCGCCCAGTGGCTGGAGTACCTGTGTAAATTAGTGTCTTTGTGGCTCTGTGTATCCTGGGTTATAAGCTGTAAGTATTACTGATGTTTTGATGGTATAGCATGGCGGTCAGAATCATATTTTTGTCTGTATGTTAATGTGTCCATTTACCATCATATAAATGTTACCAAACTTTACACACACACACACACACACACACACACCACACACCACACACACACACACACACACACACACACTGGTGAACCAAGATACCTGTATGTTCCTAAGGTCAGGGTCAGGTATTGCGTTAATTTGGACTAAAATTTTCTTATTCACCTGGGCGGAAGTGTGTGTGTGTGTGTGTGTGTGTGTGTGTGTGTGTGTGTGTGTGTGTGTGTGTGTGTGTGTGTGTGTGTGTACATATTTTGCATTCTCAGGTGGCTTGTGTTACCTGTCTCCCAGAAGTTGTAGACAGATTTACTTTATATATAACTACACTTTACTTGTAGCAATTGGTGTCATGTTTGTGTGTCATACTGTGTCATATATTTGTGTGTCATATACTCGCGGTGTCATATCTTAGTGTGTGTCTTTGTGATTAATAACCCAAATGAATCAAAGGTACCAATTATGGAACAGGGTGAGGTCAGGTCAGCACAAGGTCAAGTTAGAACAAAGCCAATGCAGATTTGGTTAGAACAAGGTCAGGGCAAAATAGGGTAAGGACAGTTCAGGTCAGGTTAGGACAGGTCAAGTCAGGTCAGGTCAAGTCAGGTCAGGTTTGCGTATTTGACCTTCCGGAACGACCAGGAAGTAAATTTTATTACTTGTGGTCTCTCCTTCTTCCCCAGTACCCGTCTTTACTAATCTGGCTGATAGAGTTTGTCGTTGGTAGTTCGTGTACAGTTACAATACACAAGACTCGAATAAGATTCATTATTATTATCATTATCTTCATTATCATCATTATTATTATTTCCGAACAGCAATAAATAGGGAAACTAAACCCTCCTTAAAACCCATAATGACGGTGACTTATGTAACAGAGAGACAGAGGCAGACAGACATTTGCGAAGTGCTCGTATAATACACTACTCTTATAACGAGGACTTTACGAGACATCATTACTCTGAGTAGTTGGTCTCGTTAAGTAATCTGATATGATGATGATGATGGTACGGAGAGAGAGAGATGGGAGAAAAAGAGATGGTGGGGGGGTTGTGGTGAGAGAGAGGAGAGATGGGGGGGTGGGTGAGAGAGAGAAAGAGAGGGGTGAGAATTACCTGAGAGAAAAAGGGGAAATGGTGGTGTACTGTAGGTAGTTAGAGGTGATTTGGAGAAGAAGGGAGAGAGAGAGAGAGAGAGAGAGTAAAAGGTGTTAGGGGTGAGAGTTAGATGAGACAGGGAGAGTGAGTGAGTGATTGTGTAGAGAAGAGATTTAGCAGGGAGAGGAAGGGAGAGTAATTTTGTAAGGGTGAGTGTTGGCAAGGAGAATATGGGTATGTTTGTTTGTCAGCTGAGGGAGAAGGGAGGGGGTAGCTAGGGAATTGAGATGATTCAGTGAAGGTAAGCGGGAGAGGAAGGAAGGGAGGAAGCTGAATGTTGAATACTCAGTGAAGGTAAGCGGGAGAGGAAGGAAGGGAGGAAGCTGAATGTTGAATACTCCTGTAGGGGATAGCGGTGGGTGGCAGGGAGTGACGCTAGGTGGATGGAGGTGGGTGGTGGGTGGCAGGGAGGATGCCAGGTGGATGGAGGTGGGCGGTGGGTGGCAGGAGTGACGCTAGGTGGATGGAGGTGGGCGGTGGGTGGCAGGAGGACGCTAGGTGGATGGAGGTGGGCGGTAGGCAGGGAGCCACGCTAGGTGGATGGAGGTGGGCGGTGGGTGGCAGGAGGACGCTAGGGGTGGATGCAATGACGGCGGCTGGCGGGAATAATGGTACAGTAGTTGGCTGGGATTGATGGTGAGCTGATGAGAAGACTTTGCCATATATATATATATATATATATATATATATATATATATATATATATATATATATATATATATATATATATATATATATATATATATATATATATATATATATATATATATATATATATATATATATATATATATATATATATATATATATATATAAGTGTGTAAGAGATTTATTATGCGTCTCTCTCTCTCTCTCTCTCTCTCTCTCTCTCTCTCTCTCTCTCTCTCTCTCTCTCTCTCTCTCCATATTTACCCCTCCCACGCTTCTTTCTCCCCTCTCACACAAAAGTTCCCGTCTCCCACGCACCCCTCTCCTCCCGTCCCACGCACCTCTCCCACTCATCTCACTCCCCCTCCCAAAATCGGATTTGCATAGTAATCTCGTAACCTTTCGTTTTCTTTGTATAGCTTACGTTCAATTTTCTATGTGTACTTTTTTGGTGAATGCTCATTTATGTTTTGTTTCCAGGTGAACGATCAGTTATTAATGTTAAGTTTGTGAACGTTCCTTGATCTTTGGATGCCTGTGAACGTTCTGTTTTATCCGTATATCCATGAACGTTCTATTTATTGTGATGGATCTATGTAGAACTTGATATGTAATTTACCTGTGATAATTAGTGGCTCGACCCCGTGTTGAAATATTGATGCAGTTTTGGTGCCGGGTAGTTCACTCTTTGTCGTACCTGTGCTTATTGTTTTCAACCTGGGAGTATGACACCTCACTCACTTACTCACTCACTCTTTCAGTCCGAGAGATGCCATGGCAGTAATGGGGGGATAATGGCAGTAATATTAGCATCATGGCAGTAATGGGGGGTGAGAGAGAGGAATGACTGACATGGACAAATCGCCAGGTGTCGTGTGTCTCATTAGTGTGGGAAGGAAGACGAGGTCCTCCCTACCTACTTACCTTCTTTTCCCTCCCTCACCTACCTTCTTCTCTTTCCCCTTCCCCCTCCCCTACAGCAGCGCCACTACCCCCCTTCTCCCCCACCCCCATTTACCTTCCTCTGTGCTTTCTTCCTCCTCCTCTTCTTCCACCTCTTCTTCCCCATCTTCATCCTCTTCTTCCTCCCCTTCCCCTTCTTCCTCCCCTTCCTTATTCCCCTCCCCTCCTCTTCCCTACCTCACTTTAATTCACGTCGACCATTGCGGTGACGTTAATTCCTTACCCATAATTGACTGTCCACGGCCACCACCTGCATCACCCCCACTGTATACTGGTGGAGACAGGTGGTGGAGACAGGTGGTGAGCGCTCTAACAGGTGGTTTTGGGGTTGGTGTTTGTTTACCTTAAGGCAGATGGTTGAGTGGTGTGGTGTTAATTTGTTTGGTGGGGTGGTTGTGGCAAGGACACTATGGGCGTGTGGTAGTGGTAAAGACTCACTGTGGGCGGGGAGTGGTGGTGGGATGGTGCAGTGTGATGCGTCTGGCTGGGTAACTTTCTTTGATGTAACAGATGGTGTAGTTTGACGGTGTGTGGTGTATTGGCGGGTCAAAGAGTGTTGTTGGTGCCGGAAACCCGATAGTAGTGAAGATCTTTTACCCGTGAATGTTAGGCAAATAAAAGTGTGTGTGTGTGTGTGTGTGTGTGTGTGTGTGTGTGTGTTTCATCTCCTGGTCCTGAATGCAGTTAGTAATTTGTGTTTGTCTCTTTCTCTTTTCTTTGTTTGTTTGTTTCTTTCTTTCCTTCCTTTAAACACAAGTGTATTAAAGCTGACACCATGTGCTTTTACGCCCTTGCCTCCAATCTGTAGCCAGCACTATCACCACACCTCCCCTACACCTCTCCTCCTGTACACCTCTACTACACCCTCTTGTTCTTCCCCACTCTGTTGTTTCATCCTTTACTCACACATTTATCAGATTACACCTATTTTCCTTACACCCAGTTTTGTCTTTCACCAATACCACCTCCAACTACACCTCCTTCGATTTTCTGCCTCAATATTCTAGTGAGTTAGTCTCTCTCTCTCTTCACCATTGCGTCTTTGATTCATTATAAGGCTCTGTTTTGTTTTTTGTCGCCGGAAGCAGATTTGGCGCCTCAAGTTACATTCTCCTGTTACCCAAACTTTGGAGATCAAATTAAAGCAAGTTTTGAAGAGGGGTGGAAGTCGTTGTGTGTTTTGAAAGTTTGAGTCAGTCTTTTTTGTTTATATAGTTTTGTTTGGGAAGAGAATGTAATTTATAAGGTATAGGAGTGGTGGTTGGTGAGGGGTAGGGTCTGTATGGGTGTGTGTGTGTGTGTGTGTGTGTGTGTGTGTGTGTGTGTGTGTGTGTGTGTGTGTGTGTGTGTGTGTGTGTGTGTGTGTTTGTGTGTGTGTGTGTGTCTGGGGATTTGTTGTTTACTTAGTGTTTGTGTGTTGGTATGTGTTAAACTCTAAGGTAAAAGCTACCATCATCCGTTCCCAGAGAGAGAGAGAGAGAGAGAGAGAGAGAGAGAGAGAGAGAGAGGAGAGAGAGAGAGAGAGAGAGAGAGAGAGAGAGAGAGAGAGAGAGAGAGAGAGAGATTACGTCCACTACTTGTAAATTCCCGACGATAAACTACGTTGGTCTTACTTTTTGTTCCTAAGTTATCACCCGTTTAGCTGAGAGTCGATCAACCGTCCACCACAATAAGGAATATGTCAGTCTATTGTACGTAATATCATGGCAATCTACTCGAGTCTTCCTCTGGTGTCGGCTTGGGTTACCACTAGAATGATCGTCTCAGTTCTCTCCATGGTGGAAAAGCGAAACGTCTCATTCTAGCCGGGGTAAAATGAAAAGTGTCTTTTTCTGCATTTATGAGTTAAAGTTATTATGGGAGCTGGATTCACCTCGAGAGAGAGAGAGAGAGAGAGAGAGAGAGAGAGAGAGAGAGAGAGAGAGAGAGAAGGTGTGTGTGTGTTATTCGTCCCTGTTGAGATTCTGAAAGACTCTTATGGTAATTTTTCCATGGCCTTTGGGAGAAAAAAAAACGATCGCAGGTACTTATGGTGAAGTCACGATGCAATTTTTATATCCTTTTGACTGTCAGCTTTGTTCCGTGGCATGATGGAGGGAAATGAACGTGATGTAGCCTCACCGAAATGACAGGATGATATAATGTAAGAACCCGTGAGGTTTAGAGGGGGAGGGGGGAGGGGGGGGGAGCTAGGCGGATTGACCGATGCCCTTTAGCATGAGGCCAGGTTGGTGCCTCACACGCAGGATCGAACGAGGAAGCATGAAGGTTTTAGCGAGTCGGGAGCCCTGTCGCCGTGGTGTGGCGGGAGGTTCTCTTTAACCCTCCCCCTCCCCCATCACACCACTACCAGCGCCAACACCACTACCACAACGCAATTACCACCACGACGCAATTACCAACCCACCACCACACCAATCCCACCACCACACCACTCACATCAACACCATATTGCCATCACTACAACACTGCCACAACCAGCTACAGTGAGCTTCAACACACACACACACACACACACGTAAGTATGGTTTGAGGTGAGTACTCAGTAATGACTCTGGCGTCGTGTGGGGGACAGAAACTTTCGGTCAACACTTCCGTCACAACTTCTCAGATTCACGAAGTTCTTGAGGAATATCAGTGTAAGAACAGGTGTAGGAATAAAGTGCTGGTGCAGGAATTTCCACGTCTTGAGTGTTTCTATTACTTCCCAGATGCTTCAACTTACACACAAACATCACCATGCGAACAAGTTAAAGGAAGACTGAACGAGTACAGTAATTATCATACAGTGAGATGATCGCAAGAGTTGGTCCATTAAATAATCGATTCGTCGTTGTATTATCATCTCTTTGGTGTTCGTTTATTTAGTCGTTTTTAATCTTTTTAGTAAGTGACACGAGATTCAGGCAGCCAACCACCACTTAAGAGGAGTACCTGAGTCTGTAAATTGGTAACGAGAAGATGTATTCTGGTAGACAGATGATCACTATAGCAGATTTGATGAATGTCGAGAATCATTACCTATCTCTTGTCGTTGGTCTTGACTCTGCACAAACTCACTGCTCCGAGGTCATGTGGAATTAGGGAGAAATTTCCTTTCAGGTGTGTCGACTGAAAAAGGAGAGATTAAGTCGCTGTTGTTCTGGTTATTATTGACATGAGGTACTGTAATGCGCCTCACTGGTACCTTCCTTTACATTACAGCGGTGGTGTTGGTGAGGTATGTTTCCCACCAGCGAGTAGATCTGTATTTGTGAACACATTGCTTCGTGTCCAAGGCTCGTAGGACATGAGTGGGAAATATGCAAGACGTGTGCTGCAACCTGGTGTTTGGTGTGAGTCCTGGCTCTCAAGAAGGACTTTGGAGAAATAGATAGATAAATAGGACAAATCATTTAATAGATACAGGTGGATAAAGTTAGTAGAAGCAGGTGGATAAAGTTGATCGAAACAGAGAGAGAGAGAGAGAGAGAGTTGTGCAAACGTTAGCTAGCAGATAGTTTCAAGGGGGAAGAATATAAAATTTCTAAATCTTATCCCTCACGAAATTCTTCCTCGCCATCAAAGATTTTTACCAATTTTTTTGTGAGACCTGAATGCAATTTTATGATCAACTGACTTTGCACTGCGACTATGATATACTTTGAGGTGGAAGGATAAAAACGAATAAAATTTACCGACACGAAATTCTAATTCCTTTTTGGCCGTTATGGGAATTGTGTGATACTACGACCAAATTCCTTTCAGGTTTATGAATGTGACGTAGTTTTAAATTGAAGGATCGATTAAAAAATAAATAAAATACCCACACAATATTGTAATTCTTTTTTCTTGGTTTTTTTTTTTTGAGATGTGTGGCACTTGAAATTGCTGTGGTGATAGTGACAGTATTGTGGTGATATGAGTGAGGTGATGTGGTGGTGGTGATAGCGTAGTAGTAGTAGTAGTAGTAGTAGTAGTGGTGTAATACATTAGGATCGTACCACACTTACGAGATGGAAACAAGGAAAAATAAAAGTATATATATTCTCCACACAAAATTCAAAAATTCTGTCCCAACTCAAGTAAAATTTTTTGAAGGGGTCAGGGGAGGTGAGGGGAGTGGGGAGGGGAGAGGGGAGGTAAGGGAATATGGCAGGCAGGGCGAGAGAAGGTAATCTCCCCATGGCCCGGCACTAACCCTCAGACCTCACAAGCTGGGTGATATTTTTGCCAGGCGTAATATCCACCACGAGAGAAAATAGGACGAATATTTCTTGAATGGTAATTTGATCTTGGAAGGAGGAGGGAGAGAGAGGTGAGGAGGTAGTAGTAGTAGTAGTTGTAGTAGTAGTAGTAGTAGTAGTAGTAGTAGTAGTAGTAGTAGTAGTAGTAGTAGTAGTAATGTGATTGGTGATTTGAGGGGAGTTGTGTTCTGCTATTGCCATCACCATTTGTTATTGTTACCACCACACAACCATTATCTCTCGTGTCTGAGTTACCTGCTTTCATAAGTTAATGTTGTGTGTCTCCCTCTTGCGTCTAGAAGTTTGTGGCGTTAAATCTTAAGTTTCACGAAGTCCTTGAGTGCTGTGTGTCTTCTGTTAAGGGAAGTCTGTGGCGTTTGTGACGTGTGTTTCTGTAGTTTGTGGCGTTTGTGACGTGTGTTTCTGTAGTCTGTGGCGTTTGTGACGTGTGTTTCTGTAGTCTGTGGCGTTTGTGACGTGTGTTTCTGTAGTCTGTATGCTTCCAGACGTGTGTTTCTGTAGTCTGTGGCGTTTGTGACGTGTGTTTCTGTAGTCTATGTTTCAGAGTGTGCGTTTCTTGTGAAGCCTATGGCGTTTGTGACGTGTGTTTCTGTAGTCTGTGGCGTTTGGTGATGTGTTTCTGGTAGTCTGTGGCGTTTGTGACGTGTGTTTCTGTAGTCTGTGGCGTTTGTGACGTGTTTCTGTAGTCTGTGGCGTTTGTGACGTGTGTTTCTGTAGTCTGTGGCGTTTGTGACGTGTGTTTCTGTAGTCTGTGGCGTTTGTGACGTGTGTTTCTGTAGTCTGTGGCGTTTGTGATGTGCGTTTCTGTAGTCTATGGCGTTTGTGACGTGCGTTTCTGTAGTTTGTGGCGTTTGTGACGTATGGTTCTGAAGTCTGTGGCGTTTGTGACGGTTTGTTACTGTAGCCCGTGAAGTTTCTGGCTCTCATAAGTCAGCAGAAGACTTTAGGTATCTGTCTCTTGTTACGATAACTCATATATCAGCATAAACCTTCAGGAGGCTTCAGGTCTCTGCTTCATGTACCAGCAGGAGCCTTCAGGTGTGTGTATCCGGGGTTTTCAGAATTCCCCGGCACACATCTCCTCATGGAGTCAGAGGCGCCTGATCTCAGCTTCCACAAGTTTACACATTCTTCACCATCGCTTATGCAGTCTTGATTCCTCAAGTCTGTCGAGTCAGCTCTTGTTACCAAAGGTTGAAGCTGCTGTTGACGCTGTTCCTTCAACTTGTATTGTGGATGTTTGACTTATTACATGTCGTGTGGTGAGGAAGTGTCTGTCTTTACCCTGTGTGCTGGTGACGGTGTTTGCAGTGTGAGTGAGGATTCTGGTTACGTTTTCTGCCAAGAGGTGGTTTATCTGTAACTTAAGCTTCGTTACAGATCATGTCACGCTGGCGGTAGTGGATCTCGTAGCGTTCGTAGAGGTGCTGGGTCCCATAGCTTCTGTGTAGGTGGACTGTGTATACCATAATGATCGTTTACAAGTGAATTACAAGCCGCCTCTAAAGGTCTGCATCTCGTAACACAGGTGTACAGAATGAACCTGTATGAGGATGGTTACGTGGTATCAATAAACTCCTTTATACGTGTAACGCGTGAGAAGTGTTCCCGGTGTAGCAGACCATAGTACACCCCTGCTTGCTTATACCCGGGTGTATTCTGGCTCAGGTGTTTTACACTCCCCCAGGCCAGATTACATCTCTCTTAATGACTTGCTCCAGATATTTTCCATTTACTTTTTCCCACTGTTTCTATGTTAGAGATTTTTTTCTGGAATGAGACGGTGTTGCTGTTAGTAGTCAGTCAGTCAGTCAGTCAGTCACTATACTAACCATTTCTAGACTCAATTCTAAACAAGATCCTATTTAAATACACTTGGGTTATCGTCGTCCTGTATAGCCACCCAACACTGTATATTTCGTCCATGTTAGAAGGCTGTTGTAGTACGTAGAGAATCCTGCTGTTTCACGGATCATTAAGCAGACGTAGTGAACCATGGGCCAGGCTGTGAGTGCTGGTACGAGCCTCTGGTCAGTCTTGTCCTCCCTGGCTGTATCCACGCTGTGTTTTAGTTGCTGTCCTCTTCTGTCGTGCGGAATAATCTGGTACGACATTTCCTGATGTTTTTATTTATTTTTTTCTTTTGTGTGTGTGTGTGTGGGGGGGGAGGTGTCAGTGTTTGTGTGTGTAGGTCTAGGTTGTGTTTGGCGTGTGTGTGTGTTCGACAATTTATCTTTAAAAAAATATATTATTGAATGCATTTAGTTGGTAATGTTTTTTTTTCCTTTATGAACTTGTAGATTCAGAACTGCTTCATATTCCAGTTTCTTTTACCAAATAAATCATGAATTTAGAATTAGTTCACGAGTATTGGTTCTTTAACCTCAAAGTCCGTGAGTGTGAAATCTCTCCAACTGAAGCCCTGACGAAACCTTGAACCCGGATTCTCTATAATACCTTAAGTTTTACCCTTAAGTGGAGATGAAAGAACGTAGTTAAGTCGGTTTAATAACAATACGAAAATACTAGCTTAAAATGGCGTCGAAATTTAACTGGTAACATGGTAACAAGAATTTCCCCAGGTTGTATAATTTCCCTCCCCCTTCCCCCCCACGTTTTATCCTAAAGAAATCCCGTCCTAACAGGCATGAAAGTTGGGGAAAAAAATGATTGCTAACTTGCCGAAACGTAGAGCCTCACTCAAACAACCCCAAACCAATCAACTTTACGAACTGTGTCGGTTGTTTAAGGAAGCCTGCAGAGTGGTCAGTTCCCCTCCCAGCTGTTGAAGCCTTGACACTATCCTGGTCTGTTTACTAATGTGTCTGTGAAGGAGAGACAAAAGAAAGAAACACTGGACTGGCATCAAAAGGTTATTGAATCGTGTTGTTTTTACGTTATTTCTTACTCAGGATATATAACTTAACTTTTTTTTGTATCGTGAATGTCTCCTAGTCTGTCTACTGTGTTGTGTGGTGTTGAGCTGTACTGTGTGGTGTTGAGCTGTACTGTGTGGTGTTGAGCTGTACTGTGTGGTGTGGTGTTGAGCTGTACTGTGTGGTGTGGTGTTGAGCTGTACTGTTGTGTTGTGGTGTTGAGCTGTACTGTGTGGTGTGGTGTTGAGCTGTACTGTGTGGTGTTGAGCTGTACTGTGTGGTGTGGTGTTGAGCTGTACTGTGTGGTGTGGTGTTGAGCTGTGACTGTTGTGTGTGTTGAGCTGTACTGTGTGGTGTGGTGTTGAGCTGTACTGTGTGGTGTGGTGTTGAGCTGTACTGTGTGGTGTGTGTGCTGAGCTGTACTGTGTGGTGTTGTGTTGAGCTGTACTGTGTGGTGTGGTGTTGAGCTGTACTGTGTGGTGTTGTGTTGAGCTGAGCTGTACTGTGCTGTGTTGTGCTGTGCTGTGCAAAACCATTCATCAAGATTTGGTTGATCACTAAACTTTTACAACTGACTACCAACTTCAGCAGTGCCACGTCTGTTTTCCCTCACTCCCTCTCCATTTCCCTCTCTTTTTCCTTCTCTTCCTCCTCATCCTCACCTCTCTTACCCTTCCCTCTTCTCCCTTCCGTCCACCCTTTCCCTCTCCTCCTCCCTCCCTTTCCTCCTCCTGTGCTCCCCCTCCTCCCCTCTATTCTCTTATGCCTCACCTCCCCACCTCTCACCCTCCCTACCCACCACCCTGTATTTGGCATCAGGCTCTAGCTCTTTATTTGCCGTCCATTAGCTTTATACATGGTTTTGTGTACGGTCACAAAGGGGACGGTGACGGACGGCCATTAAAGACGCCAACTTTTCTCGCCACGTAATTTTCTCAGCGTCTTAGAGCGACCGTCCGATGCTCCCGTAACCCGTCTTGTGAATTGGTTTAATTTTATGTTGGCGAAATATATTTGGGGATGATATTACGGGTGAAGGAATATTATTATTATTATTATTATTATTATTATTATTATTCATCTTATTTCTTCGATTTATTGTTATTATTATTTACGTGTCTACTTATTTATTAGTTTCAGTGGTATACACATTAGATAAATCATCATGTCATGTGTACCAAAAATATTCGACAACTAAAATGTAAATTTATTAAGTCAGCGTGTACACCTTTTTACACCTGACTAACACGGTGTAGGAGAAACTGAAATATATAACTGGAATAACTTTACTTTTAGATATCAAACATTTTCGCATGATTGTGTTTAAAAAAATATTCTTAATATGATTTTACTGAAAGTTGAGTTTAAACGAGTGGTTTTTTTTTTTAAATGTTGAACGTATGTATTTATGTTAAACCGAAAAATTAAACCAAGCGGGGTGAAAATATACGTAGAGAGAATATTAAGTGCATCAAGAGTGACTTAAAAAAATATATATAATACATTTAAGTGTGATTGTTTTGACATGGTAAAAAAAATCGGAGGCTCTTTCAGTGTACATGAAAAAGACAGCTAAAAATAAATAAAAAATTAAACGGCAAAATTTTCGACGACAAAAAATTTTAAGTTCGTCTCTTATTTTTTTTTATCTTTGTTTTCATACGAGACATAAACTGATTTTTGTAAAGTCTCTCAAACCCAGTGGGAAATATTTTAATGAGCCTCTCTGTCAGTCGGGGTTTTTCACTCGTATTTTTGGCGGATTTTTTATAAACTCGATTTGTTAGAGAAGAGAGAGAGAGAGAGAGAGAGAGAGAGAGAGAGTTTTTGTGTAAGTTTGTGTGTAGAGGGGCAAAGAGTGTGTGTGTGTGTGTGAGGAAATTTTGATAAGGTTCTTTATTGTTTAATTAAGTTCCTGCTTTTGGCCTTTATCCATACATTGATTTTATTATCGATTTTATTTTTATTTTATTTTTTTTTTTTTTTATTGTTCCTATATACGTATTAGTATCATTATTATTGCTCTCTCTCTCTCTCATGAGCGCAATACGTACAGGTGTAATTAACGCCATGCCCCAGTTGTGACCGGAGCGTTATGTCATTTGCGATATGTTGACCCACCTGATAAAGCACGCCCTCCACTCACGCCCACTCACGCCCATTTACTCACACCCCCCCACTCGCTAAATTTACTCCCTCTTTCTCACCCCCACCATACCTATCTATTCCGCCACACATTTCCACGCCCACGCCCAGTTATTCCTCCACACATCCCCACGCCCACTTATTTTAACACTACCCCAGGCAGTCATTTGTTCCTCCACACGCCAGAGATTCTAGATTGAATAAGGTTCTTACGAAAACAAGTTCCAAGGTTCAAGAATTAGTGGGGTTTTTCCCCCTTATGTCTCGTAACTCCTGAGGGAAAAGTAGGTATACAGTTACAAGAACCTCAGGGGAAAAAGTTTTAAGGTCTTAATAACTTTAGGGAAGAAAGTTTTAAGAACCAGGAACTCTTTGGAGAAAAGTTTTAAGTTCCAGGAACTCTCAGGAAAAAAAAACACCTTTGAATCCCGTAAATTCAGGGGAAAAACGTTGCTACATCAAGTAATACCTAGGGAAACAAAATATAGATACGAGAATTTCAGAAAAGAAATTATGAATATCTGAAATTCCAAGGTTGGGGGGAGTTGTGGTCCAAGAGATCCTAAGGAAAGTAAATTTTTGAAGAATTCCGGAACTCCTGGGGTGGGAGGGGAGAGGGGGGAGTTACCCAATCCAAAAACGAGCGAAATGTTAATGAATGATGCAGAAATTTTTGTACATTGGTCATAATTTGGGAGAAAACATTATTTATTAGCCCAATTTCTTTTCAACTACTTAATACAAAAACGGATGTAAGAGGAGGAGTACATGGTTTTATTTCTTAAAAGAATGATATGTAAAGTTTTAGGAGGAATATTCAAAGTTTTAGGAGGAGTATTCAAAGTTTTAGGAGGAGTATTCAAAGTTTTAGGAGGAGTATTCAAAGTTTTAGGAAAAATATTCAAGGTTTTAGGAGGAGTATTCAAAGTTTTAGGAGGAATATTCGAGGTTTTAAAAAAAAGTAATATCCAAATAGGGTCAATTTGTCTTCCATTACCCAGCATGAGTTAGCGTCGCCTATCCCTCACACCGCCTATCCCTCACACCGCCTATCCCTCACACCACCTATCCCTCACACCGCCTATCCCTCACACCGCCTATCCCTCACACCGCCTATCCCTCACACCGCCTATCCCTCACACCGCCTATCCCTCACACCGCCTATCCCTCACACCACCTATCCCTCACACCACCTATCCCTCATACCACGTCCAGTATTAAGAGACTCCTTAAAAGGTTCTTGGGCACCAGAATTGACCATTTTTGTCTTAATTAAGTGGAGTTACCTTCCATTAGGGGGAATTATAGTGTGGAGTTGTTGACGTGGAGTTGTTTTTTGGTACGGAGTTGTAGGCACCTTCAAAACTACTAAGATTATCCTCCAAAACTATCCAAAAACTACCTGCTTTCACCCTACACTGACTATGATATCGTTTCTCCATCTTCCCCCTTTTTTTCTCCTCCCCCTTCTCCCCTCCTCCTCTCCACCTTCCTCCCTCCCCTTCCTTTCCTCCCCCCTTCCTCCCCCCTTCTCCCCATGGATTACACAGCTAATATACCTTACTTTAATTCCTTGCGTATTTAATAGTTCCCAAGGCGTCACACGGGCGAGTATTTTTTTGAAAGTATTTTTTTTTCATTCCCAACCACAAAAAAGTATATGTTGGTTGCGTAAGTGTGATAACATTCTCCCGGGAGAGGTTATGAGTTAGAAGTTTTAACGCAGGGAAATGTTTGGGTGTGGTGGGGAATGTTTGGGTGTGGTGGGGGTTGGTTGGGGGGGGGGTCTTTTTTTCACTCATTCATACTGTTTTCTTTCATTCATTTTTACTCTTTTCTCTCATTCATTCATTTTTACTCTTTTCTTTCATTCAATCTTTCTTTCTTTCTTTCTTTCATTCCTTCTTTCGTTCATTAATTTTTACTCTTCTTTCATTCAATCTTTCTTTCTTTCTTTCTTTCATTCTTTCTTTCATTCATTCATTCATTTTTACTCTTTTCTTTAATTCAATCTTTCATTTTTTCTTTCGTTCATTCATTTTTACTCTTTTCTTTCAATCAATCTTACTTTTTTCTTTCTTCGTTATTTCCCTCTGTTTTCTTTTACCTCCTCTGTTCTTTCTTCTTTTCTCCTATCCACTGTACGTGTTACATCCTCCTGTTTCAATTAATGACTCGATACTAGAACCATCAAAACAAACTTTCCTCTTGTTACGAGTTTCCCAACAAGAAATTTCCACCTAAAAACACACACACACACACACACACACACACACACACACACACACACACACACACACACACTAATCGGATAATTCTACCTCGGGCACAACTTATAATAACCTGTAGTCACCTGTAATAACCTGTAATAACTTATAGTCACCTGTAATAACCTGTAGTCACCTTTAATAACCTGTAGTTACCTGTAATAACTTGTAGTCCCTCTAATCACCTGTAGTCCCCTCTAATCACCTGTGGTCCCCTCTAATCGCCTGTAGTCACCTGTAATAACCTGTAGTCACCTTTAATAACCTGTAGTTACCTGTAGTAACTTGTAGTCCCCTCTAATCACCTCTAATCACCTGTAATCACCTGTAATCACCTGAATGGCTAACCAATACCAAGTTTCTGGAACGATTTGTAATATTTTTGTTGTTGTTTTTGTTTTTATTAATTTTAAAGGTTGGAGTAATTGCCTCAGTTGTTGGTGTTCCGAAATACAGTTGTAGTGATTCGTTTAACTGTGTTCAGGTACAGTACATGGTTGTTGTTGTTGTTGTTGTTGTGTTTGTTGTTGTTGTTGTTGTGTTTGTTGTTGTTGTTGTTGTTGTGTTTGTTGTTGTTGTTACAGTGGTGAGGGTAGAGTGGTATTATTCCTACAGCGTATAGTGGTGTGAGCGTATGGCAACAATGTTTACAATGGTGTGAGCGCATGACACAACAAAGTTTCTAGTGGTGTAAGCGTAAAGGTTTTTTTTTTCCTTCTCAACCTAGAACTTATTTTCTCCCCCATCCACCCTACCTCCCCCCCCACCCCACCTCACCCACCCCCACTCACCACCACCCACCCCACTCACCCCCACCTCACCCACCCCCACCCCCCACTTCTTTAGGACGTTCCTCTCACCCCCCTTTATAACCTCTTCCCTTCATCTCTCTTAGGTCTTTCCCCCAACTCCCCTAAACCCTCCACCTCTTCCACACACGCTTACACTCCCTCCCATTCCAGGTGCACAATAAACTAGCTGCTGTCCGCGGTAAAATCAAATTCCTACCAGACACACACAAGCACAAACACAACCCCCCCCTCTCTCTTTCAGGCACACACACACACACACACACACACACACACTCTTCCAGAGACACACGCTACCCTCCCCTTCTAGACACACAAACACACCCTGCTCCTCCCCCTCTTCCCTCCCCCTTCCCTGCAGCAGCCTCTTAATGTTGCTTGAGTAAAAACGCACAAAAACGTTTCGCATTAACGTTCTTTTATGAGGATCATTAGGGACGCGGGAGCTTGTTTGGGTAACTGGGTCGTTAAGGACTAAATGCAGACCTACTAAGTATTCCCTGCCTTAACGTCCCGCCAGAGAGAGAGAGAAAAAAAAAAAAAAAAAGAGGAAGACTGACTGACTGACTGACTGACTGACTGACTCCTGACTCCCTCCTCCCTCCCCCTCCCTCCCTCCCTCCCTCTCCCTCTCCCTCAAGGGTTTTAGTTTGATTCTTGTACCACTTAAATCCTCGAGGAAAACCAGAAAAAAAGTGTCCTGGTATGTTTCTGGGCCATTTAAATTCCCTGAGTGGAAACCATTTAAGATGACCTGGTTTTTTTACCACTAATTACCTTGAGAAAAACTGGTAAGGTGGTAGAAGCGGCGAGTTGAAACCTCGGCTAGTTGAAACCTCGGCTAGTTGAAACCCCCTCGGCTAGGTTGAAACCCCCCTCGGCTGGTTGAACCCTCGGCTGTTGAAACCCCTTAATTGAACCCTCGGCTGAACCCCCCACAGGTTGAACCTCTCGGCTAGCTGAAACCCTCGGCTGTTGAACCCCTCGGCTAGTTGAAACCCCTCGGCTAGTTGAAACCCCTTGCTATAACTATTAAAAAAACCAAAGTATGAGATCACTTAATCTTTGTGTAAGTATCGAAAATTCTCTGTGATGAGACTAATTGCGAGTATGATGATGATAACCTCAGTATGATAACCTTTGTATGATGAATTACCCTTTTGAGTATGACCCAAACTTTTATGATGTTTAAATCCCATAAGTATGATAAGTAACCCCTTGTATGACCCTAATCTTTGTATGGTGTATAAATCCTATAATCATCTCGTATATTGAATAAACCCTCCTCCTCCCCCTTCTTCCTTCTCCCCCCCGTCGACGACCCTGGCCCCCCCTCGACGACCTGACCACTGGAGTCAGTGATTTAACAGCTGATGACGATAACTTAACCCTCTTGAGTGCTGGAACTTAATCCTTGTGAATACGACCAATTTGTCCATTCGACGGTGACTTAACCCTGAATCTTCGACGGAACCCCATTGGCCTGAGAAAAGAAGAGAGAGAGAGAGATCAGCATGTCAAGATGAATATTTCTTGGCACAGTCAATGGATACAATAAAAATTTAATATTTTTGTGAATCATAAAGAAAAAAAAATATCCTGGTCTTGTGAGATAAATATTCTGGTCTGGAACCTACATAAAAAAAAGTGTTTCCTTCAGAGTTTTACCAATAGTTTCCTAAAAACAACTTTGAGGTGCGCTACACATTTTTATCCCAAGATATTAACCAAGATATTGACAACACTTTATGGGTGGTGAAGAATGTGGTGGTGGTAGTGATAGTGGTGGTGGTTGTGGTGGTGGTGGTGGTGATTGTTTTAGTTGCATTTGTTATTGTTGTTATTTTTTGGTGTTGATTTTAGTGGTTTGTGGCAACAGTTCGTGCGGTAATTGTCTCATGCTTGTGGTAGTTATAGTGGTGGTAGTCGTGGTAATAAAAGTGGTAGCCGGTAGTGTGTTTGGTTATAGGCACTGATGACTGTAATTGCCTTCTGTTTGTGGTGGTGGTTGTGGTGGTAGTAGTGGTAGGCAGAATGGTGGTGGCTGTGCAATAGACTCCAAGAAGGCGGAATTTTACGGTCGACTGCGGAGGAATAACAGTTTTAGTGGTTGGCGGAGGAGAGAAGGGGGGAGGCTTAGAGAGGGGAGGGAGGCGTAGAGAGGTGGGGGGGGAGGCGAGAGGCGTAGAGAGGGGGAGGGAGGCGTAGAGAGGTGTGGGGGAGGCGTAGAGGCGTAGAGAGGGGGGAGGGAGGCGTAGAGAGGGGGAGGGAGGCGTAGAGAGTGAGAGGGGAGGGGAGGCGTAGAGAGGGGGAGGGAGGCGTAAAGAGGGTGAGAGAGGCGTAGAGAGGGGGAGAGAGGCGTAGAATGGGAGGGAGGGTGGGAGCGTAAGAGAGAAAGTTGGGGGTGGGGGAAGGGGAGGAAACGCGTTTATGGATGAGGGGAGTGAGGAGGCAGGGAGGGAAGGACTGTATAGGTGAGGGGAAAAGGGTAAGGAAGGCGTATATAGATGATGGGAGGCGTATAGAAAAGACTATAGAGCCTGGGGGGGGGCGCGAGGTAAGGAAGGAAGGGAGGCGTATATAGATGAGGGGAGTGGGGAAGCGTATATAAATGAGGGGAAAGCAGTTTTCCTTTATGAAGTTGCTGGGATAATATTTCCCCTTTAAAAGCTCTCCGTGCCTCGTTGCTCACCCACTTTATCACACACACAGACTAAGTGCGTATTGCCCTATAAGGTGTTTTTAAAGTGCTCTATTATTACTTTTTTTGTTACTGTATTATGTTGTATGATTCTTGACATTATTAGTGTTGTATTTTTTTTTTTATTGTGTGTGTGTGTTTTATCCTATATTGTATTAGTGTTGTATTGTCATTTATTCTAGTGTTGTATTATGTATGATGTTCTGAATACATCTAATGCAAAACTAAAACTAGGAATTGTATTAGTATGTGTTAGATACCAAGAGAGAGAGAGAGAGAGAGAGAGAGAGAGAGAGAGAGAGAGAGAGAGTTATGATGGGAGCTAAAGTGTTGAATATCCCATAAAAAAAATATCAAGTAACGTGATATTTACCAAGATTTTTTTTTGTTCCGTCGTACTTGGTGTAAATATCGTTGCTTGAGGTGCTTAATGGAGGCATTTATTATCATACTTTTATTATCCATTTATTGAACTTTATTTTGATGTTGTTGTTTTGTTATAAATTATCCTAGTAAGGTGTTTTAAAACGTTCAAATATTATTTTTTGTTTATGATGTTTCTTGGTCAGGGTTTAATAATATAGAATGTGATGTATTGTAATGAGGCTTTTGTTGGGTATTATACTGTTTTGTAGTTATTGAGTAACGGTTATTATCTGTGTGAATGTTATGGAGTTTGTTATACTACATAGTTAGAAATATTTAGTGTTTAAAGAATGATAAATGTATTTCAAACGTATTATTAAGTCTTATGAATATTGCTTTAAGAGTTGAAGTATTAGTAGAGAAATATCAAGTGTGTTTTTGTTTTTCTCGATAATATCTTGTAAGTCAGAAATGTTTACCCAGACATATTACCATCGACAGAATATCACTATATATTATTATGGCAATATCGCGATACCTGGAATATTACCCCCATTAGTGATCAAACTAGAATATCACCTATTATCAGGGAAGTATTGACTGATTTTTTTGTTTTAATATGTCTCAACAGTATAATCTTGCTCTCACTCGTTGATATTGCTAAAATATTTCCCGAATATTTACTGTGAAGTTGACGTGTCATCCAGTGGTCATATCGGCAACCAGTTTTATATTGCCTTAATAGGTTTGATGTATGAGCTATGGGGCCTCGGGGTAGCGCGTATAAAGTTTAGTATAGTGGGGCAGACGCTGGGATGGGTAGAGGGGATAGGAGGGAAGGATGGGGAGAAGAGAGGAAAGGGAATGATGTGGGAGTGAAAGGGAACAGGGGGGTGGAGGAGGAACATATTTGGAAATTGAAGGGAATTGTATGAGGGGAAGGAGGGAAGGAAATATGGTGGAAGGAAGGAGGAGGGCAACGTGGATAAAGGAATTAAAAGGGAAAGGAGAGAGAGAGAGAGAGAGAGAGAGAGAGAGAGAGAGAGAGAGAGAGAGAGAGAGAGAGAGAGAGAGAGTAGAAAGAGAGGAGAGAGAGAGAGAGAGAGAAGACTAGAAGGAGGAAAGAGAGACACCGGAAAGAAAGCGTAGGAACAAAGGGAAGGGGGAGAGGAGGAATAAAAGTGGGGAAAAAAATATATGAAAAGCAGAAGAGTCAGAAGGGTAGGGAAAGAGGGAGGGGATAAAAGAGACAGTGAGGGATTAAGAGGAGGAAGGAAGGAAGGAGTGGTTGTGGTGGAAGGGAAGAGGAGAGGTGGACGGAGGGAGTGAAGGATTAGAAAGAGAAAAGGATATTGAAGAGGGAGAAGGGTGAGAGGGGGAGAAGGATGCGAGGAAAGGAAGATGGAGGATGAGAGGGGAGGTAGTGGATCAAAGATGTGAATAAAGATTGACATGACAGACAGACACAGACAGACACACAGACAGACACACAGACAGACAAACAGAATAAGTTCCACCACACCTCACTACCACTACTCATCTCCCACCTCCCAAAAAAACCATTTCAAGAACAACAACAAACAAAACCAAAAAACTTCTCAACTTAATTGCTAGTATTTATTTACACCTCAGGAACTCCTTTTTAATTGATGCTGTGTCTCAAACGCGGTGGTGATATATGAGGAGGTGTGTGTGTGTGTGTGTGTGTGTGTGTGTGTGTGTGTGTGTGTGTGTGTGTGTGTGTGTGTGTGTGTGTGTGTGTGTGTGTGTCTGTGTGTGTGTGTGTGTGTGTGTGTGTCTGTGTGTGGCAGCATTGCATATACTTAGCATTACCCCTACCTACCTTTTGCCTGCTCACCTGTCTCTCTGCTCACCTGTCTGTCTCGTTCCAGCCAGACAGAATCTACATAACTATTATTGCCAATTAAAAATCTCTACCTTGGTACTACCTGAATCCTTACCTGTACCTGTCTGTCAAATTAATGTATGTGTTGTTGATGTCATTTTCAAGTCATTACGGGGATTACCTGTGTGTGTGTGTGTTTATGTATTAATATTTCTCAGATTAATGAAATGAATTTGCTGACAGTAGTGCAAAAAAGAGGGGTATTGGTTTCGCTTTGGTGTATATGAGTGTACATGTCAACAAAATATCTCTGGACACGGGTTAGTGGCTTTTAATAAAACGTTTTTGGAGTCCAGGTTGGTTGGATGATAGCCAAGTTGCACGAAAAAATTAGTGTATATTATTTTTTTTTTTTTTTTGGGGGGGGTATGTCGACTATCAGAGTCAAAGTTAAGTTTGTTCTGGTGTTACCATTTAATTTGGGTTTTGTTAGTTAACGTCTTAGTAGCTGGGTTTTTTTTTTGCTGTGTGTGTGTGTGTGTGTGTGTGTGTGTGTGTGTGTGTGTGTGTGTGTGTGTGTGTGTGTGTTGCTCGTCAACCAATATTACCCCCATGGTTGCTTGCTATAATACACCAGATTTTGCATCAACTTACAGTGCAGCTAGTCTCGGTAAGCTTATTGACAACTTAGTTGAACTGACTATCCTTAACCAAACCCCACATGCTCTCTGGTCGATATGGTGATGATATAGAGTGAAGTGATGTTGTGGTAGTGTGGTGATGTAATGTACTCTAATGGTGGTGCTATGGTGATGATATAGAGTGAAGTGATGTTGTGGTAGTGTGGTGATGTAATGTACTCTAATGGTGGTGACTAGTGCATTTATCTCAAGAGTCCCTAGGTGTTAATTTTTTGTTTTACTCTTGGACTTGTAAGGTCATTTCTTTCTCTCAAGGACCCGCACCTGAGTGGGAATGGGGCGAGACTTTGCTCATTCATTTAATTTTATCAGTCTAGGGCACCGAGTCGCTCGCTGCCTTTAACTTTGGAGGTCAGAGCCGGCCTTAACCTAAGACATTAACCTCTCCTATATCGTGTTAGTTATATATGTTACCCAAGATACAGGATATAGTGATGTAGTGGTTAATGATGGATGTTTAGGTGCGTTTAACCAAGTTTTAGCGTGAGGTTACGGAAAGTTTTTGGCGCGTTTACTGTAAATGACAAACAGTTTTATGGTTTCCCGGGAAATTTTTCGGCGCGTTTGTTGAAAAAAAAAATTGGCGGGGGACGGACGTTTGACATTAACGTTATTGGCGTATTCATGGAAAGCTGGACAGGTGTGTGCGTAACAGATGATTTTGTTTACATTAGCCCATGGATGATACGCACGAACATTGACTAGCTCTCTCTCTCTCTCTCTCTCTCTCTCTCTCTCTCTCTCTCTCTCTCTCAATAACGCTATTTGCTCACTTATTCTCTTTTTCTTCGCTCACTCTCTTCTCTTTACTCACTTCTTTTCTCCTTTTAACAACTAATAATAATCCAATTTTTCTGCCTACATCTTCAACTCTCTCTCCCTTCTCACTGGAACTCTCTGCTCTCAAGCTCTTTCTCTCCTCTCTCACTTTCAAGCTCTTTTCTCTTATCTTACTAACGCTCTTTCTTTTCTTTCAATCTTGCCTTTATTCCCCATCGTCACTCTCACTATCTCTCTCTCTCTCTTTATTCGTTTATCCGCTTTTGTTCAGTTCTTTTACCTGCTTCCACTTCTGTCTTCTCTCATTCTCTCTGTCTCTCTCCTTCCCCCTATCTCACTCCTCCCCTGCTTCTCTTGATCTCCTTTTCCCCCTTTCTCCTTCTCTGCCTGAGCCCACCACCCACCCTTCATCTCCCTACCCATCTACCTATCCATCCAAACCACTCTTCTTCCCCCTCCCTATTCTTCCATCCACCCATCCACACACACGTTCCTACTCACCAACCCACCGGCCCACCATCCCACCCACCAACCCAGCCAACCCAGCGCGGCGCCAGGTCGTTTTTGCGCCATCTGTCTTCATCGTTTTCTTCGTGGGTCGTTATTATCCCCGGCTCTGGTTGGATCCCGGGGTTAAACCTCGCTAATTTGACGTTGGTTTGTGTCATCCCATCTGGGAGTACGAGACTCTGTGGGGGGGGGGGGTCCCTCTCTCACGCCATTTGTTGTACTGATGAATAAATGATTCGTCTATAATAGACTAAATTGTCACCGATTGAATATATATAATGAGGAGGAGAAACGGTTATCAATATCAACAAAACAATTACTACCAAAGGTGCAAAAAATAGTACAGGTATATCATAACACCTGAGAATATTGGGCAGTTGCTTCATGTTAATATGGTTGTGATGTTAGGTGTGGTCCCTAACCTTACCTAGTCTATCACTTGTGGTGATATGACCTCCTGTAGGAACACTTGTGGTAGTGTGACTGCTGAAGGAACACTTGTGGTAGTATGACCTCCTGTAGGAACACTTGTGGTGGTGTGACCTCCTGTAGGAACACTTGTGGTAGTGTGTGACCTCCTGTAGGAACACTTAGTGAGGTGGGTATGACCTCCTGTAGGAACACTTGTGGTGGTGTGACCTCCTGAAGGAACACTTGTGGTGGTGACCTCCTGCAGGAACACTTGTACCTCGTCAGGAAACACCCAGACACTAAGATACCATCCCTGAGCAGGTGAAAAATGTCTTGTTTCCTCCTCTGCCTTATCATACTCCTGCCGCTGCTGTGATAAACGCCCACACGGTGCTTGTGAGGTCACGGTCTGTGTGTGACGGTAACTTACTTCACGCCCTGTGCTTGTATCTCCACTCTCTGTGTGCGTGTTGGTATCTTGACAGTGATTGTATTGGAAACGTCGCATGGTTGTCTGTTGGGGATGATAATATTATTTTCTCACGAGTTCCATAGCAGATAATGATGTTGAGTATATAATAGATGAAACCACGTGTCTGTAATTGACGCAGCTTTGTCAATTAGGAACTTAAAACAACAACAACAACAGCAACAACAGATAAATAATCTCTTCGCCGTGTTTTTGCAGCTCCGGCGCGTCATATACATCCGGCTCTCGTATTTGTATATCCGGCTCTCGTGTTTGCTGGGGAATTAATACACAAGATTTAGTCGACAATATGTGTATATTAAGTAAATAGGAATTAATTATTATTCCCCGGCTCGCTAAACACACGTGTACCTGTAACTTCATTTTGTCTGTGTATTGTGATTTAAAGTCAAGTCATGCAGTTTTAAATAAATGTATATTAAATGAATTTATTTATTACACCTTTGGCGGATAATTACACTTGGTCTGGTTGCTTCATTGTGTGTGTGTGTGTGTGTGTGTGTGTGTGTGTGTGTGTGTGTACTTTGCTTGCTTCATGCAGTGGTAGTTTTATTATACTGCCTCATATGATAAACAGACCGGTGCTTGTAAAATATATATGTGTGCTTAATGTGTTTTTCTTTATATGCCCACGATGATAAACTCCTTCATAATGAATTGTTGTTTAAGTTTATTTTTTTGATTGCTTATTTGTTGTTGTTGTGTTATGCTTAATGTAAAATAGATTCATTATCACACTCGGTTTTGTCTCTATGATGTTGGCAGTCATGAGTGAGACAAACTGTATATTGAATGAATGAGTTATCGTGCTTTGGCGCTTGATATACACACTTACTGGACAGGCATACAGTTTTATTTCACCATTTTGTATATTCTTCAGTCTGTCTGTCTGTCTGTCTGTCTGTCTGTAGCCCAGTTCGTGCGTGTGTGTGTGTGTGTGTGTGTGTGTGTGTGTGTGTGTGTGTGTGTGTGTGTGTGTGTCCCTCATACAATATCAACTTACCCAGTCAGTCATTACCCCCCCTCCCCTTCCCCCCCTCCCCTTCCCCCTCCCCCCTTCCCCCCCCTCCCCCTCCCTCAAAAACACTGTAAAATAAATGATAAACTGTGGGCTTAATATACACATTACATATATACCCTTTTCTACCATTATGTCTGTATGTCATATAAATACCACACACACACACACACACACACACACACACACACACACACACACACACACACACACACACACACACACACACACACACACACGTTAATACAGTTTCGGACAATAATCACCAAGTTAGAATTTAATGTGGGTGATACTTATGGTTATTGTGTGGGGGGGGGGGGGCTTACAACACCTTACTCATGGTTCATTTAATATTCTCAAACTTTTCATTACAAACACACAGACTATTAAGGGGGAGGGTTAATGGTAGTGAACTTTGATAGTAATGGTGTTAATGGGTATGGTGTCTGGTAGTGTTGTGGCTTCAGGTTAAAGGTTCGGATTTTATTGTCTCTCTGAATGTGAGAAGTGACGTTTGAAAAGTCTTGATTTTTGTTGGTGGAATTATTCTGTATTTTGTGGAGAGATGAGAGATAGGGAGGTGAAGTGAGAGATAAGTGTGGTGAGAGATATGAAGGTGAGGTGAGATGGGGGTCAGGTGAAAGATAAATGAGGTGAGAGATAGAACGATAACGTGAGAGATAGGGAGAAGAGGTGAGAGGTAAAAAGGTGGTGGAGAGAGAGAGAGAGAGAGAGAGAGAGAGAGAGAGAGAGAGAGAGGTCATTCATTTTAACACACGAATTAATCCTGTTTAAAACCTCTTCAGTTATGCCTTTGTTGTGTTATTATTGGGTTCGTTATACAAGAAACGTGTACTGTGGCGGACAAAATTCTGTGGACGTTCATGGAGGTCAAAGGAATATTGGGATGTTATTATTTATGGGGATTTTTCTTCGGTTTAGTGGGAATTTTTTACTAATTTTTTTCCCTTTGTTTTTTCCTCCTCCTCCTCCTCCTCCTCCCATTCTTAACTCTACTCCGCTTCCTCTTCTTCCACCTATTACCCATTCATCATAACCACTTCCTCCTCTTCCTTCTCTATCTCCTTCCCCATTCTTCTTTCCTCCTCCTCCTCCTCCTTCACCTCCCTCCCCATTCATCCTAACCACCCTTCCTCTTCCTGCAACTTTTCACACCTCCACACGCCCCCACACACCTCCACACACCCCCACACACCTCCACACACCTCCACACGCCCCCACATACCTCCACACACCTCCACACACCCCCACACACCCCAAACATCCTCTTCCTCTACGCATCTTTTATTTGTGTTAGCCAGCAGAGAGCAGCGGAATATGTACACAGCCACAGGGGAGGAACCATTGGGGAGTAAAAATATCTCCCCTCCCCCCTGTCTCTCCCCTCCCTTCTCTCTCCCCTCCTTTCCCCCTCCTCTCTCCCTCCCTATCTCCACTCTCTCTCTTTCTACCCCCTCTTTATCTCCTCCTCCTCCTCCTCCCCTACCCCCAAACTTTGTGAAGGGGAGGAAAAAGTGCGTGAAATTTTCCTCACTTCACCTCCCTCAAGTGTTAATGTTGTCGTGAAAGGCGGAAGATGTGACTGTGATTAAGAGGAGATAACGAGAAAATAATCATGATATATTAGTTGAATTTGTTTGGTGAGAGGAGGTGGTGGGGCCATGGTGGAGGGAGGTGGTGGTAGGGGAAGGGGCTAAGGGAGGTGTTGTAGCTAAATGGCTTAAATATTTCTTTTTTTGTTACTTTTTTTATGTATTTCTTCTTCTTCTTCTTCTTGCTGCTCTTATTTCCAGTTCCTCCTCCTCATCCTCCTCTTTCTTCTCCTCCTATTCTTCCTCTTCTTCCTTCCATCTCCACTTCTCCCCTTTTACTTTTTTTTTACTTCTCATTGTTATTCTTCCTCCCCTTCCTCTTCCCTATGGGTGTTATCAAACAACACCAACACCACCTTCTCTATGCTGTTCATATTTACACACACACATACACCATTCAACTCCCACACTCTCTCTCTCTCTCTACCCTCATTTATCGCATTCTATTTATCCCACTTTTATTCTCATTTATGTATAGTCGTTTCTTTCGTTTCTTCTTCTCTTCTGTACATTATTTAAGATTTTATTTTTTACCTTTTCTTTACCTTTTGTTTTCTGTTCTAGTTATTCATTTTCGTATGTATGTGTTATTTTGCTTTATGCCTTATTCCACTTTCGTTTCTTTTATTTACCTCCAGACAGTGTAGAGGGTTGTAGTAATCGTCTGTCTGTCTGTCTGTCTGTCTGTCTGGTGGTGGTGGTGGGGTTCTAGACTTGAAGAGTGATTTTTGACCGGAGTTATGTAATTGACCACAGTTGGGAGTAGGAAGTGAGAAGGGAGTAGGGGGGGTGAGGAAGGGGTAGGGGAGGGGGGAGGTGAGGAAGGGGTAGGGGAGGGGGGAGGTGAGGGGGTTGAAGGAATGGGGGTCTTTTGTGTACTCTTTATGGTCTTGCATTTTTCTCTTATTGTTGTGTTTATTCCTCTTCCTTTCACTTTTCTCCTCTTCTTCCTCTCACTTCTTCCCCCCTCCTCCTCTTCTTCTCACTTCTCCTCC